>NC_092554.1:3840000-3842500 GCF_037038585.1 Patagioenas fasciata
TAGGGTTAGGGTTAGGGTTAGGGTTAGGGTTAGGGTTAGGGTTAGGGTTAGGGTTAGGGGTTAGGGTTAGGGTTAGGGTTAGGGTTAGGGTTAGGGTTAGGGTTAGGGTTAGGGTTAGGGTTAGGGTTAGGGTTAGGGTTAGGGTTAGGGTTAGGGTAGGGTTAGGGTTAGGGTTAGGGGTTAGGGTTAGGGTTAGGGTTAGGGTTAGGGTTAGGGTTAGGGTTAGGGTTAGGGTTAGGGTTAGGGTTAGGGTTAGGGTTAGGGTTAGGGGTTAGGGTTAGGGTTAGGGTTAGGGTTAGGGTTAGGGTTAGGTTAGGGTTAGGGTTAGGGTTAGGGTTAGGGTTAGGGTTAGGGTTAGGGTTAGGGTTAGGGTTAGGGTTAGGGTTAGGGTTAGGGTTAGGGTTAGGGTTAGGGTTAGGTTAGGGTTAGGGTTAGGGTTAGGGTTTAGGGTTAGGGTTAGGGTTAGGGTTAGGGTTAGGGTTAGGTTAGGGTTAGGGTTAGGGTTAGGGTTAGGGTTAGGGTAGGTTAGGGTTAGGGTTAGGGTTAGGGTTAGGGTTAGGGTTAGGGTTAGGGTTAGGGTTAGGGTTAGGGTTAGGGTTAGGGTTAGGGTTAGGGTTAGGGTTAGGGTTAGGGTTAGGGTTAGGGTTAGGGTTAGGGTTAGGGTTAGGGTTAGGGTTAGGGTTAGGGTTAGGGTTAGGGTTAGGGTTAGGGTTAGGGTTAGGGTTAGGGTTAGGGTTAGGGTTAGGGTTAGGGTTAGGGTTAGGGTTAGGGTTAGGGTTAGGGTTAGGGTTAGGGTTAGGGTTAGGGTTAGGGTTAGGGTTAGGGTTAGGGTTAGGGTTAGGGTTAGGGTTAGGGTTAGGGTTAGGTTAGGGTTAGGGTTAGGGTTAGGGTTAGGGTTAGGGTTAGGGTTAGGGTTAGGGTTAGGGTTAGGGTTAGGGTTAGGGTTAGGGTTAGGGTTAGGGTTAGGGTTAGGGTTAGGGTTAGGGTTAGGGTTAGGGTTAGGGTTAGGGTTAGGGTTAGGGTTAGGGTTAGGGTTAGGGTTAGGGTTAGGGTTAGGGTTAGGTTAGGGTTAGGGTTAGGGTTAGGGTTAGGGTTAGGGTTAGGGTTAGGGTTAGGGTTAGGGTTAGGGTTAGGGTTAGGGTTAGGGTTAGGGTTAGGGTTAGGGTTAGGGTTAGGGTTAGGGTTAGGGTTAGGGTTAGGGTTAGGGTTAGGGTTAGGGTTAGGGTTAGGGTTAGGGTTAGGGTTAGGGTTAGGGTTAGGGTTAGGGTTAGGGTTAGGGTTAGGGTTAGGGTTAGGGTTAGGGTTAGGGTTAGGGTTAGGGTTAGGGTTAGGGTTAGGGTTAGGGTTAGGGTTAGGGTTAGGGTTAGGGTTAGGGTTAGGGTTAGGGTTAGGGTAGGGTTAGGGTTAGGGTTAGGGTTAGGGTTAGGGTTAGGGTTAGGGTTAGGGTTAGGGTTAGGTTAGGGTTAGGGTTAGGGTTAGGGTTAGGGTTAGGGTTAGGGTTAGGGTTAGGGTTAGGGTTAGGGTTAGGGTTAGGGTTAGGGTTAGGGTTAGGGTTAGGGTTAGGGTTAGGGTTAGGTTAGGGTTAGGGTTAGGGTTAGGGTTAGGGTTAGGGTTAGGGTTAGGGTTAGGGTTAGGGTTAGGGTTAGGGTTAGGGTTAGGGTTAGGGTTAGGGTTAGGGTTAGGGTTAGGTTAGGGTTAGGGTTAGGGTTAGGGTTAGGGTTAGGGTTAGGGTTAGGGTTAGGGTTAGGGTTAGGGTTAGGGTTAGGGTTAGGGTTAGGGTTAGGGTTAGGGTTAGGGTTAGGGTTAGGGTTAGGGTTAGGGTTAGGGTAGGTTAGGGTTAGGGTTAGGGTTAGGGTTAGGGTTAGGGTTAGGGTTAGGGTTAGGGTTAGGGTTAGGGTTAGGGTTAGGGTTAGGGTTAGGGTTAGGGTTAGGGTTAGGGTTAGGTTAGGGTTAGGGTTAGGGTTAGGGTTAGGGTTAGGGTTAGGGTTAGGGTTAGGGTTAGGGTTAGGGTTAGGGTTAGGGTTAGGGTTAGGGTTAGGGTTTAGGGTTAGGGTAGGGTTAGGGTTAGGGTTAGGGTTAGGGTTAGGGTTAGGGTTAGGGTTAGGTTAGGGTTAGGGTTAGGGTTAGGGTTGGTTAGGGTTAGGGTTAGGTTAGGGTTAGGGTTAGGGTTAGGGTTAGGGTTAGGGTTAGGGTTAGGGTTAGGGTTAGGGTTAGGGTTAGGGTTAGGTTAGGGTTAGGGTTAGGGTTAGGGTTAGGGTTAGGGTTAGGGTTAGGGTTAGGGTTAGGGTTAGGGTTAGGGTTAGGGTTAGGGTTAGGGTTAGGGTTAGGGTTAGGGTTAGGGTTAGGGTTAGGGTTAGGGTTAGGGTTAGGGTTAGGGTTAGGGTTAGGGTTAGGGTTAGGGTTAGGGTTAGGGTTAGGGTTAGGGTTAGGGTTAGGGTTAGGGTTAGGGTTAGGGTTAGGGTTAGGGTTAGGTTAGGGTTAGGGTTAGGGTTAGGTGGTT
>NC_092555.1:3370000-3420000 GCF_037038585.1 Patagioenas fasciata
CTGGGGCAACCAGCATCCCCTTGGGGACCCCAATATGCCCTGGGGTAGATGTCACCTCCCTGGGACAACCACCATCCCCTTGGGGACCCCAATATACCCTGGGGTCGATGTCACCTCCCTGGGACAACCACCATCCCCTTGGGGACCCCAATATACCCTGGGGTAGACGTCACCTCCCTGGGGCAACCACCATCCCCTTGGGGACCCCCTGAATCCCTGGGGTAGACGTCACCTCCCTGGGACAACCACCATCCCCTTGAGGACCCCCTAATAATTCAGGGACCCCCCCAAAAACCTTGGGGACCCCTCCGCAGGCTGGAGTTCGAGAACCAGAAGACGCGCTTGGGCATCCAGTTGGATTTCGAGCGCAACCAGCTGCGGGAGGACCAGGAGAAGGTGCTGATGTGGGAGCAGAGCGTGCGCAAGGACGAGGCCGAGATCGAGAAGCTCAAGAAGGTTTGGGGGGTTTTTTGGGGAAGGGGGCGGGGCTTGCGTGGGCGGGGCTGATGGGCGTGGCCGGCAGGAGGAGCAGCGACACATGAAGATCATCGATGAGACGATGGCGCAGCTCCAGGACCTCAAGAACCAGCACCTGGCCAAGAAGTCGGAGGTGAACGACAAGAACCACGAGATGGACGAGATCCGCAAGAAGCTGGGCGGGGCCAACAAGTGAGGGGGCGGGGCCAGCGGGGGGGTGTGGCCAGCGAGGGGGTGGGGCCGAGGAGGGAGGGTGGGGCTGGGGGTTAAGGAAGGGGGTGGAGCTGAAGGGGCATGGGAGGGGCTAAAGCTGTTGTGGGTGGGGCTAAGGGGGTATGGGAGGGGCTGGAGTTCATGCGGGAGGGGCTAAAGGTCTTGTGGGTGGGGCTAGTGGGATGTGGGAGGGGCTAAAGGCCTTGTGGGTGGGGCTAGCAGGGTGTGGGAGGGACTAAAGGTTTTGTGGGTGGGGCCAGTGGGATGTGGGAGGGGCTAAAAGTTTTGTGGGAGGGGCTAAAAGTTTTGTGGGTGGGGCTAAAGGTCTTGTGGGTGGGGTTAGAGGGATGTGGGCGGGACTAAAGGTTTTGTGGGTGGGGCTAATGGGATGTGGGAGGGGCTGAAGCTCCTGTGGGTGGGGTTAGTGGGATGTGGGAGGGGCTGAAGCTCCTGTGGGTGGGGCTAGTGGGGCATGGGAGGGGCTGAAGCCCTTGTGGGTGGGGCTAATGGGGCATGGGAGGGGCTGAAGTGCATGTGGGAGGGGCTAAAGGCTCTATGGGTGGGGCTAGTGGGGTGTGGGAGGGGCTGAAGCTCTTGTGGGTGGGATTAAAGTGCATATGGGAGGGGCTAAAGGTCTTGTGGGTGGGGCTAATGGGGCATGGGAGGGGCTAAAGGTCTTGTGGGAGGGGCTAATGGGGCATGGGAGGGGCTAAAGGTCTTGTGGGTGGGGCTAATGGGGCATGGGAGGGGCCAAAGGTCTTGTGGGTGTGGTTAACGGGGCATGGGAGGGGCTAAAGCTCTTGTGCTAAGGCTTCAAGGGAGGGGCCGAAGAGCTTGTGGGCAGGGCTGAGGCCCCGTGGGCGGGGCTTGGAGCCCTGTGGGCGGGGCTACACCTGCCTGACCCCTCCCCTGCGTTTGTCCCCGCCCCCCTAGGGAGATGACCCACCTGCAGAAGGAGGTGACGGCCATCGAGACCAAGCTGGAGCAGAAGCGCAGCGACCGCCACAACCTCCTGCAGGCCTGCAAGATGCAGGACATCAAGCTGCCCCTCTCCAAGGGCACCATGGACGACATCAGCCAGGAGGAGGTGGGCGGGGCCTCCGTGGGGGACGGGGAGGGGCTTTGGGGACCCCGCTGACCCCGCCTTGTCCCCTCCCCAAGGGCGGCGCGGCCGGGGAGGAGCCGGTGAGCAGCTCGCAGCGAACGTCCAGCCTGTATGCACGCGAAGCCCTGATCGAGATCGACTACAGCGACCTGCCCGAGGAGCTCAAGGTGCGCCGGCCCTTTAATGCTGGCCCCGCCCACTCCCCAGGGCCCCTCCCACTCCTTCAGACCCCTCCCACTCCTTCAGCTCCACCCCTTTCCCCACACTTATCCCCGCCCACCACCATCCCTATATGGCCCCACACTGAGCCCTGCCCCTTCCTCGTTTGCATCTCAAGCCACGCCCCCTTCCTCATTAGCATGCCGCGTCCCACCCCCTTCTGCCCTGATCTGTAAGCCTCACTGGGGGTGTGGCTTGTTGATAGACACGCCCACACACACAGAGGCCACGCCCTCTTGCTCAAAGCCACGCCCCTTATGGGGCCTGCCTGAAGGGGGTGGCGGGGCATGGGTGGGGCTAAGGCCCTGTGGGCGGGGCTGGGGAGCTAGTGGGCGGGGCTAGGGAGCTAGTGGGTGGAGCTAAGGCCCTGTGGGCGGGGCTGGGGAGCTAGTGGGCGGGGCTAGGGAGCTAGTGGGTGGGGCTAAGGCCCTGTGGGCGGGGCTGGGGAGCTAGTGGGTGGGGCTAAGGAGCTAGTGGGTGGGGCTAAGGCCCTGTGGGTGGGGCTAGGGAGCTAGTGGGTGGGGCTAAGGACCTGTGGGCAGGGCTGGGGAGCTAGTGGGTGGGGCTAGGGAGCTAGTGGGTGGGGCTAAGGCCCTGTGGGCGGGGCTGGGGAGCTAGTGGGTGGGTCTAGGGAGCTAGTGGGTGGGGCTAAGGCCTTGTGGGTTGGTCTAGGGAGCTAGTGGGTGGGGCTAAGGCCCTGTGGGCGGGGCTAATGCTGCATGGGCGTTTGAAGGGGCTGCAGCAGGACTTGGGGAGGCATGGGCGGGGCTAAGGGCTGGTGGGCGGGGCTGGGGCCCGGTGGGTGGAGTCAGGGACCCTGTGGGCGGGGCTAATTCTCTATGGTCATTTGAAGGGCTGCACCAGGATTGGGGGGGACATGGGCGGGGCTAAGGCCCTGTGGGCGGGGCTAGGGACCCGGTGGGCGGGGCTAATGCTGTACGGGCATTCAAAGGGGCTGCAGCAAGATTGGGGGGGGGGGCGTGGGCGGAGCTCAGGGCTGGTGGGCGGGGCTAAAGCTCTTACAATGCAGAGAGAGGTTTGAGCCACCACCCTGCCCACACCCCCCCCTTGGCTCCACCCCCTCCATGGCTCCACCCCCTGTGGCTCCGCCCCCTCAAGCCCCGCCCCCCGTGTGTCCCCGCCCCCAGGACGCGCAGGCGGAGGAGGAGATCCGGCAGGAGATGAACCAACTGCAGCAGCGGCTGACGGAGCAGCAGAGCGTGCTGCAGCGCATCGCCGCCCCCAACATGAAGGCCATGGAGAAGCTGGAGAGCGTCAGGGACAAGTTCCAGGAGACCTCGGACGGTGAGGGGACACCTGGGGACATCGGGGGACACCTGGGGACGTGGGGACACCTGGGGATGTGGGAACACAGGGGGACATTGGAAGCCATGGAGAAGCTGGAGAGCGTCAGGGACAAGTTCCAGGAGACCTCGGACGGTGAGGGGACACCTGGGGACATCGGGGGACACCTGGGGATGTGGGGACACCTGGGGACATGGGGACACCTGGGGACATCGGGGGACACCTGGGGACATGGGGACATGGGAGACATGGGGGGACATTGGAAGCCATGGAGAAGCTGGAGAGCGTCAGGGACAAGTTCCAGGAGACCTCGGATGGTGAGGGGACAGCTGGGGACATCGGGGGACACCTGGGGGCATGGGAACACAGGGGGATGTGGAGGGACACGGGGGGACATTGGAAGCCATGGAGAAGCTGGGGAGCATCAGGGACAAGTTCCGGGAGACCTTGGATGGTGAGGGGACACCTGGGGACATCGGGGGACACCTGGGGACGTGGGGACACCTGGGGATGTGGGAACACAGGGGGACATTGGAAGCCATGGAGAAGCTGGAGAGCGTCAGGGACAAGTTCTGGGAGACCTCGGACGGTGAGGGGACACCTGGGGACATCGGGGGACACCTGGGGACATTTGGGGACACCTGGGGACATCGGGGGACACCTGGGGACATCGGGGGACACCTGGGGATGTGGGAACACAGGGGGACACAGGGGGACATGGGGGGGACATTGGAAGCCATGGAGAAGCTGGAGAGCGTCAGGGACAAGTTCCAGGAGACCTCGGACGGTGAGGGGACACCTGGGGACATCAGGGGACATGGGGGGACATCGGGGGACACCTGGGGGCGTGGGGACACCAGGGGATGTGGAGGGACACAGGGGGACATGGGGGGACATTGGAAGCCATGGAGAAGCTGGAGAGCGTCAGGGACAAGTTCCAGGAGACCTCGGACGGTGAGGGGACACTTGGGGACATCGGGGGACACCTGGGGTCATTGGGGGACACCTGGGGACATTTGGGGACATGTGGGGACACAGGGGGATGTGGAGGGACACAGCGGGACATGGGGGGACATTGGAAGCCATGGAGAAGCTGGGGAGCGTCAGGGACAAGTTCCAGGAGACCTTGGATGGTGAGGGGACACCTGGGGACATCGGGGGACACCTGGGGACATCGGGGGACACCGGGGGACATCGGGGGACACTTGGGGACGTGGAGACACAGGGGGATGTGGAGGGACACGGCGGGACATTGGAAGCCATGGAGAAGCTGGGGAGAGTCAGGGACAAGTTCTGGGAGACCTTGGATGGTGAGGGGACACCTGGGGACATCGGGGGACACCTGGGGACATTTGGGGACACCTGGGGGCATGGGAACACAGGGGGATGTGGAGGGACACGGGGGCACATGGGGACACAGGGGGACATGGGGGGACACTGGAAGCCATGGAGAAGCTGGGGAGCGTCAGGGACAAGTTCCAGGAGACCTCGGACGGTGAGGGGACACCTGGGGACATCGGGGGACACCTGGGGACATTTGGGGACATGTGGGGACACAGGGGGATGTGGAGGGACACAGCGGGACATGGGGGGACATTGGAAGCCATGGAGAAGCTGGGGAGCGTCAGGGACAAGTTCCAGGAGACCTTGGATGGTGAGGGGACACCTGGGGACATCGGGGGACACCTGGGGACGTGGGGACACCTGGGGATGTGGAGGGACACAGGGGGACATGGGGGGACATTGGAAGCCATGGAGAAGCTGGAGAACGTCAGGGGTGTCCCCAGGGCTCTCCCTAGGATGTCCCCATTGTCCCCAAGGGTGTCCCCATTGTCCCCAACGTCCCCGGTGTCCCCAGGGGTGTCCCCATGGCTCTCCCTAGGGCTGTCCCCATTGTCCCCAACATCCCCGTTGTCCCCAAGGGTGTCCCCAACGTCCCCTGTGTCCCCAAGGGTGTCCCCAGGGCTCTCCCTAGGATGTCCCCATTGTCCCCAAGGCTGTCCCCATTGTCCCCAACGTCCCCGGTGTCCCCAAGGGTGTCCCCATGGCTCTCCCTAGGGCTGTCCCCATTGTCCCCAACATCCCCGTTGTCCCCAAGGGTGTCCCCAGGGCTCTCCCTAGGGCTGTCCCCATTGTCCCCAACGTCCCTGGTGTCCCCAAGGGTGTCCCCAGGGCTCTCCCTAGGGCTGTCCCCATTGTCCCCAGGGCTCTCCCTAGGGCTGTCCCCATTGTCCCCAAGGGTGTCCCCAACGTCCCCTGTGTCCCCAAGGGTGTCCCCAGGGCTCTCCCTAGGATGTCCCCATTGTCCCCAACGTCCCCGGTGTCCCCAAGGGTGTCCCCAGGGCTCTCCCTAGGGCTGTCCCCATTGTCCCCAAGGGTGTCCCCAGCATCCCCATTGTCCCCAAGGGTGTCCCCAACGTCCCCTGTGTCCCCAAGGGTGTCCCCAGGGCTCTCCCTAGGATGTCCCCATTGTCCCAAACATCCCCATTGTCCCCAAGGGTGTCCCCAGGGCTCTCCCTAGGGCTGTCCCCATTGTCCCAAACATCCCCGGTGTCCCCAACGTCCCTGGTGTCCCCAAGGGTGTCTCCAGTGTCCCCAGGGCTGTCCCTAGGGCTGTCCCCAGTGTCCCCAACGTCCCTGGTGTCCCCAAGGGTGTCCCCAGGGCTCTCCCTAGGGCTGTCCCCAGTGTCCCCCCATTGTCCCCGGTGTCCCCAAGGGTGTCTCCAGTGTCCCCAGGGCTGTCCCTAGGGCTGTCCCCAGTGTCCCCAAGGCTGTCCCCGGTGTCCCCAACGTCCCCGGTGTCCCCATAGAGTTCGAGGCCGCCCGCAAGCGCGCCAAGAAGGCGAAGCAGGCGTTTGAGCAGATGAAGAAGGAGCGGTTCGACCGCTTCAACGCCTGCTTCGAGTCCGTGGCCACCAACATCGACGAGATCTACAAGGCCCTGTCGCGGAACAGCAGCGCGCAGGTGCCGCGGGGGCTCGCACGAGGCTTTGCACGAGGGGTCGGGCCTCGCACAAGGGTTTGCACGAGGGTTTGAGCCTTGCACGAGGGTTTGAACCGTCACCCCCGGCCTTGGTCCGGTCACCCCCAACCTCAAACCAGGTCTGGGGTGATCATCCCTGGCCTTGCACCATCATCCCTGGCCTTGCACAAGTGTTTGCACGAGGGTCTGAGCCTTGCACGAGGGTTTGCACGAGGGTTTGCACCATCACCCCCGGCCTTGGTCCGGTCACCCCCCGGCCTTAAACCCGGTCTGGGGTGATCATCCCTGGCCTTGCACCATCATCCCTGGCTTTGCACGAGGGTTTGAGCCTTGCACGAGGGTTTGCACCATCACCCCCGGCCTTGGTCCGGTCACCCCCAGCCTCAAACCAGGTCTGGGGTGATCGTCCCTGGCCTTGCACCATCATCCCTGGCCTTGCACCATCATCCCTGGTCTTGCACCATCATCTCTGGCCTTGCACAAGGGTTTGCACGAGGGTTTGGGCCTTGCACGAGGGTTTGCACCATCACCCCCGGCCTTGGTCTGGTTGCCCCCAACCTCACACCAGGTCTTGCACCATCATCCCTGGCCTTGCACGAGGGTTTGCACAAGGGTTTGAGCCTTGCACGAGGGTTTGCACCATCACCCCCGGCCTTGGGCCGGTCACCCCCAGCCTTAAATCAGGTCTGGGGTGATCATCCCTGGCCTTGCACCATCATCCCTGGCCTTGCACCATCATCCCTGGCCTTGCACGAGGGTTTGCACGAGGGTTTGAGCCTTGCACGAGGGTTTGAACCATCACCCCTGGCCTTGGTCTGGTTGCCCCCAACCTCACACCAGGTCTTGCACCATCATCCCTGGCCTTGCACGAGGGTTTGCACGAGGGTCTGGGCCTCGCACAAGGGTTTGCACGAGGGTTTGAGCCTTGCACGAGGGTTTGCATCATCACCCCCGGCCTTGGGCCGGTCACCCCCAGCCTCAAACCAGGTCTGGGGTGATCATCCCTGGCCTTGCACCATCATCCCTGGCCTTGCACGAGGGTTTGCACGAGGGTTTGGGCCTTGCACGGGGCTTTGCACGAGGGTTCAGGCCTCACATGGGTGTTTGCACCATCACCCCCGGCCTTGGTCTGGTTGCCCCCAACCTCACACCAGGTCTTGCACCATCATCCCTGGCCTTGCACAAGGGTTTGCACGAGGGTCTGAGCCTCGCACGGGGCTTTGCACGAGGGTTTGAGCCTTGCACGAGGGTTTGCACCATCACCCCCGGCCTTGGGCCGGTCACCCCCAGCCTCAAACCAGGTCTGGGGTGATCATCCCTGGCCTTGCACCATCATCCCTGGCCTTGCACCATCATCCCTGGCCTTGCACGAGGGTTTGCACGAGGGTTTGGGCCTTGCACGGGGCTTTGCACGAGGGTTCAGGCCTCACATGGGTGTTTGCACCATCACCCCCGGCCTTGGTCTGGTTGCCCCCAACCTCACACCAGGTCTTGCACCATCATCCTTGGCCTTGCACGAGGGTTTGCACGGGGGTTTGGGCTTCACATGAGGGTTTGCACACTCACTGGCCCCACAGCCCCCTCCCCGTGTCCCCAGATGTCCCCATTGTCCCCCCATTTCCCCCCATATCTCCCTCCCCCATGTCCCCCAATGTCCCCCAGTGTCCCCATTGTCCCCCCATTTCCCCCCATATCTCCCTCCCCCATGTCCCCCAATGTCCCCCAGTGTCCCCATTGTCCCCCCATTTCCCCCCATATCTCCCTCCCCCATGTCCCCCAATGTCCCCCAGTGTCCCCATTGTCCCCCCATTTCCCCCCATATCTCCCTCCCACATGTCCCCCCATGTCCCCCAATGTCCCCCAATGTCCCCCATTGTCCCCCCATTTCCCCCCATATCTCCCTCCCACATGTCCCCCCATGTCCCCCAATGTCCCCCAGTGTCCCCATTGTCCCCCCATTTCCCCCCATATCTCCCTCCCACATGTCCCCCCATGTCCCCCAATGTCCCCCAATGTCCCCCATTGTCCCCCCATTTCCCCCCATATCTCCCTCCCATGCAACCCAAGGACCCCACATCCCCCTCCCCATGTCCCCCAATGTCCCCCAGTGTCCCCATTGTCCCCCCATTTCCCCCCATTTCCCCCCATATCTCCCTCCCCCATGTCCCCCAGTGTCCCCATTTCCCCCCATATCTCCCTCCCATGCAACCCAAGGACCCCACATCCCCCTCCCCATGTCCCCCAATGTCCCCCAGTGTCCCCATTGTCCCCCCCATATCTCCCTCCCCCATGTCCCCCATTGTCCCCCCATTTCCCCCCATATCTCCCTCCCACATGTCCCCCCATGTCCCCCAATGTCCCCCAGTGTCCCCATTTCCCCCCATATCTCCCTCCCATGCAACCCAAGGACCCCACATCCCCCTCCCCACATCCCCCAATGTCCCCCAGTGTCCCCATTGTCCCCCCCATATCTCCCTCCCCCACATCCCCCCATGTCCCCAAGTGTCCCCCAATGTCCCCAAGTGTCCCCTTGTCCCCGCAGGCGTTCCTGGGCCCCGAGAACCCCGAGGAGCCCCATTTCCCCCCCATATCTCCCTCCCACATCCCCCTCCCCATGTCCCCCAATGTCCCCCATTGTCCCCCCATTTCCCCCCATATCTCCCTCCCATGCAACCCAAGGACCCCACATCCTCCTCCCCACATCCCCCAATGTCCCCCAGTGTCCCCATTGTCCCCCCCATATCTCCCTCCCCCACGTCCCCCCATGTCCCCAAGTGTCCCCCAATGTCCCCAAGTGTCCCCTTGTCCCCGCAGGCGTTCCTGGGCCCCGAGAACCCCGAGGAGCCGTACCTGGACGGCATCAACTACAACTGCGTGGCCCCCGGCAAACGCTTCCGACCCATGGACAACCTCTCGGGGGGCGAGAAAACGGTGGCGGCGCTCGCCCTCCTCTTCGCCATCCACAGGTCAGGGCCCCCCCGGCATTTTTGGGGTGTCCCCCCCCAATCCTCCACCCCTTTCACCCCATTTCCCACCCCTTTCTCGCAGTTACAAACCGGCCCCCTTCTTCGTCCTGGACGAGATCGACGCCGCGCTCGACAACACCAACATCGGGAAGGTGGGGTTGGGGGGTCCCCAAGAATTTGGGGGGGCCCTTATGGGTTTTGGGGTCCCCAAGATTTTTTGGGGGGCCCCAGAGATCTCTTTAGGGGTTTTACGGTAATTTTAGGGGGTCCCATTGGTTCATTTTGTGGGGAATTGGGGGGGGGTCCCCAATAATTTGGGGGTCCCCAATAATTTGGGGGGGGTCCGCAAGGATTTGGGGGTGGGGGGAGCTCATGGGTTTTGGGGTCCCCAAGATTTTTTGGGGGGCCCCAGAGATCTCTTTAGGGGTTTTACGGTAATTTTAGGGGGTCCCATTGGTTCATTTTGTGGGGAATTGGGGGGGGGTCCCAGTGATTTTGGGGGGTCCCCAAGATCTTTTGGGGATCCCCAGTAATTTTAGGGGGTCCCCAAGGATTTTGGGGGAGGCCCTGATGGGTTTTGGGGTCCCCAAGATTTTTTGGGGGGCCCCAGAGATCTCTTTAGGGGTTTTACGGTAATTTTAGAGGGTCCCATTGATTCATTTTGTGGGGAATTGGGGGGGGGTCCCCAATAATTTGGGGGGTCCCCAATAATTTGGGGGGGGTCCGCAAGGATTTGGGGGGGGGGGGGGGAGCTCATGGGTTTTGGGGTCTCCAAGATTTTTTGGGGGGGCCCCAGAGATCTCTTTAGGGGTTTTACGGTAATTTTAGGGGGTCCCATTGATTCATTTTGTGGGGAATTGGGGGGGGTCCCAGTGATTTCGGGGGGGTCCCCAATAATTTGGGGGGTCCCCAATAATTTGGGGGGGGTCCCCAAGGATTTTGGGGGGGGGCCCTCATAGGTTTTGGGGTCCCCAAGATTTTTTGGGGGGCCCCAGAGATCTCTTTAGGGGTTTTACGGTAATTTTAGGGGGTCCCATTGATTCATTTTGTGGGGAATTGGGGGGGGTCCCCAATAATTTGGGGGGTCCCCAATAATTTGCGGGGGGTCCGCAAGGATTTGGGGGGGGGGGGGGCGGGCCTCATGGGTTTTGGGGTCTCCAAGATTTTTTGGGGGGGCCCCAGAGATCTCTTTAGGGGTTTTACGGTGCCATTTTCCGCCCCCCAACCCCCATTTTTGGGGGCATCCCCCCCATTTCTGACCCCCCAGACCCCATTTTTGGGGTCCCCAGACGCGTTTCGGGGTCCCCTGACCCGTTTTGGGGTCCCCCTAGGTCGCCAATTACATCAAGGAGCAATCGGCCGCCAATTTCCAGGCCATCGTCATCTCCCTCAAGGAGGAATTTTACACCAAGGCCCAAAGCCTCATTGGCGTTTACCCCGAGGTGAGGAACCGCCGCTAATTAACGGGGTAATTAACACACGGGGGGGGTCATTAACGACCCCGGGGGTTAATTACGGTCTGTGTGTTCCCCTCCCCTCCCCCCCCAGCAAGGCGATTGCGTCATCAGCAAAGTGTTGACCTTTGACCTCACCAAGTACCCGGACGCCAACCCCAACCCCAATGAGCAGTGAGGACCCCCCCGGACGCCTGGGTCCCTTCTCCCGGACGCCTGGGTCCCTTCTCCCGGACGCCTGGGTCCCTCCCCCGGACGCCTGGGTCCCTTCTCCCGGACGCCTGGGTCCCTTCTCCCGGACGCCTGGGTCCCCTCCCCCGGATGCCTGGGTCCCTCTCCCGGACGCCTGGGTCCCCTCCCCCGGACGCCTGGGTCCCTTCTCCCGGACGCCTGGGTCCCTCTCATGAGACGCCTGGGTCCCTCCCCCGGACGCCTGGGTCCCTCTCCCGGACGCCTGGGTCCCCTCGCCCGGACGCCTGGGTCCCTTCTCTCGGACGCCTGGGTCCCCTCGCCCGGACGCCTGGGTCCCCCCGGACGCCTGGGTCCCCCCACCCCCTATAGGTAGAATCACGCTGTGGCTTCCCCTGGGTTCTCCAAGGGGCCCCCTATAGATTCTATACGACCCCCCCACCCTATACATCCCCCCCTCCCCCCCACCCTATACATCCCCCCCTCCCCCCCATCCTACGCGTCCCCCCCAACCCCATTTTTGGGTCATTTCCGTGGGTTTTGGGGCCGGGAGAATTCAGGATTTGAAGCCCCCCGCCCCTCTTTAGGCGTCCGGGGGGGTCCCTCTGGGGCCATGGGGGGGTTTGGCCCCCGTTTTGTGGCTGACGTGGGAAGAGCAATAAAGTGACCCCGAAACCCTCGAAAATCCACCCCAAATCCCCAGAATCCGCCCCAAAACCACCCCCTGCGCCCCCCAATTGCCCCCAAAATCCCGCCCCCAAAAACCACTCGGAAAACCCCAAAAAACCACTCGGAAAACCCCAAAAAACAACCCAGAAAACCCCAAAAAACCCCAAAAACCACTCAGAAAACCCCAAAAACCACTCAAAAAAACCCAAAAAACACTCAGAAAACCCCAAAAACCACTCAGAAAACCCCAAAAACCACTCAGGAAACCCCAAAAAACACTCAAAAAAACCCAAAAACAACTCAGAAAACCCCAAAAATCACTCAAAAAAACCCCAAAAACCACTCAGAAAACCCCAAAAATCACTCGGAAAACCCCAAAAAACCACTCAAAAAATCCCCAAAAAACACTCAGAAAACCCCAAAAAACACTCGGAAAAACCCAAAAAACACTCAGAAAACCCAAAAACAACCCAAAAAACCCCAAAAACCACTCAGAAAACCCCCAAAATCACTCAGAAAACCCCAAAAACCACTCAAAAACCCCAAAAACAACCCAGAAAACCCCAAAAACCACTAAAAAAACCAAAAAAAACACTAAAAAAACCCCAAAAACCACTCAAAAAAACCCAAAAAACCACTCAAAAAAATCCCCAAAAATCACTCAAAAAACCCCCCAAAAAACCTCAAAAAACCCCAAAAAACCACTAAAAAACCCCAAAAAATCCACTCAAAAAAACCAAATCCCCCAAAAACCACTCAAAAAACCACAAAAAACCTCAAAAAACCCCCAAAAATCACTCAAAAAACACTTAAAAAAACCCAAAAAACCACTCAAAAAATCCCCCAAAATCCACCCAAAAAAACCCCAAAAATCACTCAAAAAAACCCAAAAAACCACTCAAAAAAACACTCAAAAAAACCCAAAAAAACCACTCAAAAATCTCTCAAAAAAACCCCAAAAATCACTCAAAAAATCCCCCAAAAAACCACTCAAAAAACCCCAAAACACCAACCCCCAAAATCATGAAAATCTCCCCCAAACCCGCCCCCTAAACCCCCAAAATTGCCCCCAAAATCCTGCCCCAACCCCCCCGATTATCCCCAAAAATCCCCCCCAAAAATCCCCCCCAAAAATCCCCCCAAAAGCACCCAAAAAGCCCCAAAATCCTCCCCAAACCGGCCCCAAAAATCCCTCAAAATGGCCCCAAAATCACCTCAGGGAACAAAATGGCGCCAAAACCCAAAATGGCGCCAAAATCACCTCATTTTGGGTCAAATCTGGGCCACTTTGGGCCAAATCCAGGCCATTTTGGGTCAAATCTGAGCCATTTTGGGTCAAATCTGAGCCATTTTGGGTCAAATCTGAGCCATTTTGGGTCAAATCTGAGCCATTTTAGGTCAAATCCGGTTGATTTTGGGTCAAATCTGAGCCATTTTGGGTCAAATCTGAGCCATTTTGGGTCCAATCTGGGCCATTTTGGGTCATATCCGGGTGATTTTGGGTCAAATCTCAGCCATTTTGGCCCAAATCTGAGCCATTTTGGGTCAAATCTGAGCCATTTTGGCCCAAATCTGAGCCATTTTGGCCCAAATCTGAGCCATTTTACGTCAAATCCGGTTGATTTTGGGTCAAATCTGAGCCATTTTGGGTCAAATCTGAGCCATTTTGGGTCCAATCTGGGCCATTTTGGGTCATATCCGGGTGATTTTGGGTCAAATCTCAGCCATTTTGGCCCAAATCTGAGCCATTTTGGGTCAAATCTGAGCCATTTTGGGTCAAATCCAGGCCATTTTGGGTCAAATCTGAGCCATTTTGGCCCAAATCTGAGCCATTTTGGGTCCAATCTGGGCCATTTTGGGTCATATCTGGGCCATTTTGGGTCAAATCTGAGCCATTTTAGGTCAAATCCGGTTGATTTTGGGTCAAATCTGAGCCATTTTGGGTCCAATCTGGGCCATTTTGGGTCATATCCGGGTGATTTTGGGTCAAATCTCAGCCATTTTGGCCCAAATCTGAGCCATTTTGGGTCAAATCTGAGCCATTTTGGGTCAAATCCAGGCCATTTTGGGTCAAATCTGAGCCATTTTGGCCCAAATCTGAGCCATTTTACGTCAAATCCGGTTGATTTTGGGTCAAATCCGGGCCATTTTGGGTCAAATCTGGGCCATTTTGGGTCCAATCCGGGCCATTTCCGGTCATCCCCCCCCATTCCCCCCCATTCCCCCATTCGCACCAATTCCAAAGGCACCGCTTTATTGCCCCCCAGGCGGGGGTCGCCCCCCGGCACGGGGGGGGGTCGCTCCCCCCTTTTGGGGTGAAAAGGGGCGGTTTTGGGTCACTCGATGCACTCGGTGACGTGGATCTGCAGGGTGTCCATGTCGGGGGCCCGGTACTGGCACTTGGGGCAGCACAGATCGGGTTCCTCCGCAGCCCGGGGGGGCCGGGACCCCCCAAAAACGGGACCTGGGGACACGGGGGACACGGGGGGGACACCCAGGGTGGCACCCGGCGCCCCCCGCCTGCAAAATGGGGGGAAAAAGGGGGATTTTGGGGCTCACCGGGGGTGGAGTGGCGCTGCTGCAGTTCCTCCATGCGCTGCCTGCCAGATGGGGAGGGGGGGGGTTTGGGGGGTTTTGGGGGGGCCATTGACACCCCCAAGGGGTTGGGGGGGGCGGGGGGGGTGGGGGGGATTTGGGGGGGGGGGTTGGGGGGGTTTGGGGGGATTTTGGGGGGATTTTGGGGATGGTTTTGGGGGTTTTTGGGGGGGATTTGGGGGTTTAGGGGGAGGATGTTGGGGGGTTTGGGGCTGTTTTAGGGGTGATATGGGGATGATTTGGGGGGGTTTGGGGGCCCCATTGACACCCCCAAGGGGTTTGGGGGGGTCGGGGGGGGTGGGGGGGATTTGGGGGGGGAGGGGTTGGGGGGGGTTTGGGGGGGATTTGGGGGTTTTTGGGGGGATTTTGGGGATGGTTTTGGGGGTTTTTGGGGGGGGTTTGGGGGGTTTTGGGGGAGGATGTTGGGGGGTTTAGGGGGTGATATGGGGATGATTTGGGGGGTTTGGGGGGGTTGGGGGCCCCACTGACACCCCCAAGGGGTTTGGGGGGGCGGGGGGGGTGGGGGGGATTTGGGGGGGGAGTTGGGGGGGGGTTTGGGGGGATTTTGGGGTTTTTTGGGGGGATTTTGGGGATGGTTTTGGGGGTTTTTGGGGGAGGATGTTGGGGGGTTTGGGGCTGTTTTAGGGGTGATATGGGGATGATTTGGGGGGGCTTGGGGGCCCCATTGACACCCCCAAGGGGTTTGGGGGGGTCGGGGGGGGTGGGGAGGATTTGGGGAGGGGGTTGGGGGGCTTTGGGGGGGTTTTGGGGGGGGTTTTGGGGGTTTTGGGGGAGGGTTTGGGGCTGTTTTAGGGGTGATATGGGGATGATTTGGGGGGTTGGGGGCTCCATTGACACCCCCAAGGGGTTTGGGGGGGCGGGGGGGTTGGGGGGGATTTGGGGGGGGGGGGTTGGGGGGGGGGTTGGGGGGGGTTTGGGGGTTTTGGGGGGGTTTTGGGGGTTTTTGGGGGGATTTTGGGGATGGTTTTGGGGGTTTTTGGGGGGGTTTTGGGGGGGTTTTGGGGGTTTTTGGGGGGGTTTTGGGGGAGGATGTTGGGGGGTTAGGGGGTGATATGGGGATGATTTGGGGGGTTGGGGGGGTTGGGGGCCCCATTGACACCCCCAAGGGGTTGGGGGGGACGGGGGGGGGGTGGGGGGGATTTGGGGGGGGGGTTGGGGGGGGTTTGGGGGTTTTGGGGGGGTTTTGGGGGTTTTTGGGGGGATTTTGGGGATGGTTTTGGGGGTTTTTGGGGGGGTTTTGGGGGAGGATGTTGGGGGGTTAGGGGGTGATATGGGGATGATTTGGGGGGTTGGGGGGTTTTGGGGGCCCCATTGACACCCCCAAGGGGTTTGGGGGGGGCCGGGGGGGGTGAGGAGGATTTGGGGGGGGGGTTGGGGGGGGTTTGGGGGTTTTGGGGGGGATTTGGGGGAGGGTTTTGGGGGGTTTGGGGCTGTTTTAGGGGTGATATAGGGATGATTTGGGGGGTTGGGGGGCCCCATTGACACCCCCAAGGGGTTGGGGGGGCGGGGGGGGTGGGGGGGATTGGGGGTGGGGTTGGGGGGGGTTTGGGGGGTTTTTGGGGGTTTTGGGGGTGTTTTTAGTCCATTTTTGGGCCATTTTTTGTGGAGGATTTTGGGGGTTCCGGGGGCGGTTTGGGGGCGTTTTTGGGGGCGTTTTGGGCCATTTTGGGGGGTTATTTTTTGGGGAGGATTTTGGGGGTTCTGGGGTCGTTTGGGGCCGTTTTGGGTCATTTTGGGGGCCATTTTGGGGGGTTTTTTGGGCCATTTTTGGGCTGTTTCTTGTGGAGCATTTCAGGGCTTTTGGGGTCAGTTTGGGGGCGTTTTTGGGGGCGTTTTGGGCCATTTTGGGGGGTTATTTTTTGGGGATGATTTTGGGGGTTTTAGAGTCAGTTTGGGGGCGTTTCCGGGGTCTTTGGGGTCATTTTTGGGGTGATTTGGGGGGTTTTGGGGCCATTTTTGGGGTGTTTCTTGTGGACGATTTCAGGGCTTTCGGGGTCAGTTTGGGGGCGTTTTTGGGGGCGTTTTGGGCCATTTTGGGGGGTTATTTTTTGGGGACAATTTTGGGGGTCTCAGGGTCAGTTTGGGGGCGTTTGGGGCCATTTTTGGGTCATTTTTGGGGTGATTTGGGGTTTTTTTGGGCCATTTTTGGGCCATTTTTTGTGGAGCATTTCAGGGCTTTTGGGGTCAGTTTGGGGGCGTTTTTGGGGGCGTTTTGGGCCATTTTGGGGGGGTATTTTTTGGGGACTTTTTGGGGGTTTTAGAGTCAGTTTGGGGGCGTTTGGGGCCATTTTTGGGTCATTTTTGGGGTGATTTGGGGGGTTTTTTGGGCCATTTTTGGGCTGTTTCTTGTGGAGCATTTCGGGCGTTCCGGGGTCAGTTTGGGGGCGTTTTTGGGGGCGTTTTGGGCCATTTTGGGGGGTTTCTTTTTTGTGGAGGATTTTGGGGGTTCCGGGGGCGGTTTGGGGGCGTTTCCGGGGTCGTTTGGGGCGGTTTTTGGGCGGATTTTTGGGGATTTTGGGGGCGCGCACCTGGCGGCGGCCTGGGCGTCCAGCTGGGCCCGCAGCGAGCGCAGCGCCTCCTGCAGGACGTCCCGCTGCGCGTGGAGCTGCTCCCGCGCCGCCCGCTCCGCCGCAAAGTCCGCGCGGTAGATCTCGGCCTAGGCCAAAAAACACCCCAAAATCAACAAAAAACACCCAGAAATACCCCCAAAACACCCCAAAATACCCTAAAATACCCCCAAAATCACCCAAAAACACCCAAAACCACCCCAAGATACCCCAGGAACACCCAAACCAACCCCAAAGTCCGCGCAGTAGATCTGGGCCCAGGTCAAAAAACACCCCAAAATCACCCCAAAATAACCCCAAAATCACCCAAAAACACCTCAAAATACCCCAAAATCACCCCAAAACACCCCAAAATACCCTAAAATACCCCCAAAAACACCCAAAAACACCCCAAGATACCCCAAGAACACCCAAACCAACCCCAAAGTCCATGCAGTAGATCTCGGCCTAGGCCAAAAAACACCCCAAAATCACCCAAAAACACCCAAAAAACACCCAAAAACCACCCCAAAATACCCTAAAATACCCCCAAAATCACCCCAAAACACCCCCAAAATACCCTAAAATACCCCCAAAATCACCCAAAATCATCCAAAAACACCCCAAGATACCCCAAGAACACCCAAACCAACCCCAAAGTCCACGCGGTAGATCTTGGCCTAGGCCAAAAAACACCCCAAAATCACCCAAAACCACCCAAAAAACACCCAAAAATCACCCAAAAACACCCCAAAATACCCTAAAATCACCCCAAAATACCCTAAAATAGCCCCAAAATCACCCAAAAACACCCCAAGATACCCCAAGAACACCCAAACCAACCCCAAAGTCCGCGCGGTAGATCTCGGCCTAGGCCCCAAAACGACGCAAAATCACCCAAAAATACCCAAAAAACACCCAAAACCACCCCAAAATACCCCAAAATCACCCAAAAACACCGAAAAAACACCCAAAACCACCCCAAAATACCCAAAAAATACCCCAAAATCACCCAAAAAACACCCAAACCAACCCCAAAATCCGCGCGGTAGATCTCGGCCTAAGCCAAAAAACACTCCAAAATCACCCCAAAAACACCCAAAAAACACCCAAGAACACCCCAAGATCACCCAGAAACACCCCAAAATCACCCAAAACCACACAAAAAGATCCTAAAATAGCCCCAAAATACCCCAAATTCACCCAAAAATACCCCAAGAACACCCAAACCAACCCCAAAGTCCGCGCGGTAGATCTCGGCCTAGGCCCCAAAACCACCCAAAATCACCAAAAACCACCCAGAAATACCCCCAAAACGCCCCAAAATACCCTAAAATACCCCCCAAATACCCCAAAAACACCCCAAGATACCCCAAGAACACCCAAACCAACCCCAAAGTCCATGCAGTAGATCTCGGCCTAGGCCAAAAAACACCCCTGAATATCACCCCAAAACCCCCCAAAATCTTCCCCAAAAAACCCCCAAACCGCCCCCAAACGCCCCCCAGAGTGTCCCCAACATCCCCCCAGTGTCCCCGTGTCCCAAAATGTCCCAAAGTGTCCCCAAAACCCCCCAAAGTGTCCCAAAGTGTCCCCTGGGCCTGCAACTTGGGGCCGGTTTTGAGCGCCACCCGTTGCCATTTGGCCCCCAAAAACCCCCCAAAATCTTCCCCAAAAAACGCCCAAAATGCCCCAAACCGCCCCAAAACGTCCCCCTGGGTGTCCCCAACATCCCCCCAGTGTCCCCGTGTCCCAAAATGTCCCAAAATGTTCCCAAAACCCCCCAAAGTGTCCCAAAGTGTCCCCAGATGTCCCCTGGGCCTTCACCCCAGGGCCGGTTTTGAGCGCCACCCGTTGCCATTTGGCCCCCAAAAAGCACCCAAAAAACCCCCAAAAACCCCCCAAACCGCCCCCAAACGCCCCCCAGAGTGTCCCAAACACCCCCCCCCGTGTCCCCGTGTCCCAAAATGTCCCAAAGTGTCCCCAAAACCCCCCAAAGTGTCCCCTGGGTCTTCACCCCAGGGCTGGTTTTGAGCGCCACCCGTTGCCATTTGGCCCCCAAAAACCCCCCAAAAAGGGCCCAAAAAGCCCCCAAACCGCCCCAAACTGTCCCAAAACGTTCCCCAGAGTGTCCCCAACATCCCCCCAGTGTCCCCATGTCCCAAAATGTCCCAAAGTGTCCCCAAAACCCCCCAAAGTGGTCCCAAAGTGTCCCCAAAGCGTCCCCTGGGCCTGCAACTTGGGGCCGGTTTTGAGCGCCACCCGTTGCCATTTGGCCCCCAAAAACCCCCCAAAAAGGGCCCAAAAACCCCCCAAACCGCCCCAAACTGCCCCCAAACGCCCCCCAGAGTGTCCCAAACACCCCCCCCCGTGTCCCCGTGTCCCAAAATGTCCCAAAGTGTCCCCAAAACCCCCCAAAGTGTCCCCTGGGCCTTCACCCCAGGGCCGGTTTTGAGCGCCACCCGTTGCCATTTGGCCCCCAATAACCCCCCAAAAAGGGCCCAAAAACCCCCCAAACCGCCCCAAACTGTCCCAAAACGTTCCCCAGGGTGTCCCCCAGGCGCCCCCGCCGTGTCCCCGCGTCCCCGTCACCTGCGCCTGCAGCACCGGCACCGTTTCGAGCGCCGCCCGCTGCCGCTCGGCCTCCATCTTGAGCTTGTCGATCAGCTCCTGCTTGGCCGCCAGCGCCTCCTCGGCCGCCGCCAGGCGGGACCGGGCCGAGCGCAGCTCCTGGGGTCACCAGGGGTCACCAGGGGTCACCAGGGGTCACCCCGTGTCCCCAATTGTCACCCCATGTCCCCAATTGTCCCCCCATGGGACACAGAGGCCTGGTGAGGCCTCAGCCCCATTGCCCCCTGTGTCGCTCTGTGGTCAATAGGGACACACCGGGGTCACCTTGGGGTCATCTTGGGGTCATCAGGGTCATCTTGGGGTCACCCAGGGGTCACCCCGTGTCCCCAAGTGCCACCCAGTGTCACCCCATGGGACACAGAGGCCTGGTGAGGCCTCAGCCCCATTGCCCCCTGTGTCGCTCTGTGGTCAATAGGGACACCCCGGGGTCACCTTGGGGTCATCAGGGTCATCTTGGGGTCACTAAGGGTCACCCCGTGTCCCCAATTGTCACCCCATGTCCCCAAGTGTCCCCCCATGGGACACAGAGGCCTGGTGAGGCCTCAGCCCCATTGCCCCCTGTGTCGCTCTGTGGTCAATAGGGACACCCCGGGGTCACCTTGGGGTCATCAGGGTCATCTTGGGGTCACCCAGGGGTCACCCGGTGTCACCCCGTGTCCCCAATTGTCACCCCATGTCCCCAATTGTCCCCCCATGGGACACAGAGGCCTGGTGAGGCCTCAGCTCCATTGTCTCACATGGGGGGTGACAGAGGGGGTGACACGGGGGGTGACGCAGGTGACACGGGTGCCATGGGGTGACAGAGGGGGACACAGGGGGTGACACAGGGGGGTGACACAGGGGGGTGACACAGGGGGTGGCATGGGGGGTGGCATGGGGGGACACAGGTGACACAGGGGGTGACACAGGGGGTGACACAGGGGGGTGACACAGGTGACACGGGGGGGTGACAGAGGTGCCACAGGGGGTGACATGGGTGCCATGGGGTGACAAAGGGGGTGGCACAGGTGACACAGTGGGTGACACAGTGGGTGACACAGGGGGTGACACAGGGGGTGACACAGGGGGTGACACAGGGGGTGACACGGGGGTGCCGGGGTGTCACAGGGGGGTGACAGAGGTGCCATGGGGTGACATGGGGGGTGTCACAGGGGGTGCCGGGGGGTGCCGGGTGTCACAGGGGGGTGACAGAGGTGACACGGGGGGTGCCGGGTGTCACAGGGGGTGTCACGGGGGGTGTCGCAGGGGGTGTCACGGGGGGTGTCACGGGGGGTGACACGGGGGGTGACACGGGGGGTGTCACGGGGGGTGTCACGGGGGGTGACACGGGGGGTGACACGGGGGGTGACACGGGGGATGTCACAGGTGTCACAGGGGGTGTCACAGGGGGTGTCACAGGGGGTGTCACAGGGGGTGTCGCAGGGGGTGTCGCTGGGGGTGTCGCTGGGGGTGACACGGGGGGTGACACGGGGGGTGACACAGGGGGTGACACAGGGGGTGACACAGGTGACACGGGGGGTGACACAGGGGGTGTCACGGGGGGTGTCACGGGGGGTGACACGGGGGGTGTCACGGGGGTGTCACGGGGGGTGACACGGGGGGTGTCACGGGGGGTGTCACGGGGGGTGTCACGGGGGGGTCACAGGTGTCACAGGGGGTGTCACGGGGGGTGACACGGGGGGTGACACAGGGGGTGACACAGGGGGTGACACGGGGGGTGACACGGGGGGTGTCACGGGGGGTGTCACGGGGGGTGTCACAGGTGTCACAGGGGGTGTCACGGGGGGTGACACGGGGGGTGACACGGGGGGTGTCACGGGGGGTGTCACAGGTGTCACAGGGGGTGTCACGGGGGGTGTCACGGGGGGTGACACGGGGGGTGTCATGGGGGGTGACACAGGGGGTGACACAGGGGGTGACACAGGGGGTGACACAGGGGGTGACACAGGGGGTCACACAGGGGGTCACACAGGGGGTGTCACAGGTGTCACGGGGGGGTCACGGGGGTGTCACGGGGGGTGTCACAGGTGTCACGGGGGTGTCACAGGGGGCGTCACCTGCTGCGCGGCGTCCCCGTGGGCGCTGGCCCTGCCGTGCTGCTCGTACTCCTGGAACAGGTGGTGATAGGCGACCTGCAGCTGCGCCAGCTTCCGCCTGCAGCGCACGGCGTCACCCCACACGGCCCCAAAACACCCCAAACGTCACCAGAACACCCCAAACGGCCCCAAACACACCCCAAATGTCACCAAAACACCCAAAACGGCCCCAAACACACCCCAAATGTCACCAAAACACCCCAAACGGACCCCAAATACACCCCAAATGTCACCAAAACACCCCAAACGGACCCCAAACAGCCCCCGAAACACCCCAAACGGCCCCCAAAACACCCCAAACGGCCCCAAATACACCCCAAATGTCACCAAAACACCCCAAACGGCCCCAAACACACCCCAAATGTCACCAAAACACCCCAAACGGACCCCAAACACACCCCAAATGTCACCAAAACACCCCAAACGGACCCCAAACAGCCCCCGAAACACCCCAAACGGCCCCCAAAACACCCCAAACGGCCCCAAATACACCCCAAATGTCACCAAAACACCCCAAACGGCCCCAAATACACCCCAAATGTCACCAAAACACCCCAAACGGACCCAAATACACCCCAAATGTCACCAAAACACCCCAAACGGCCCCAAACACACCCCAAATGTCACCAAAACACCCCAAACGGACCCCAAACAGCCCCCAAAACACCCCAAACGGCCCCAAAACACACCCCAAATGTCACCAAAACACCCCAAACGGCCCCAAACACACCCCAAATGTCACCAAAACACCCCAAACGGCCCCAAATACACCCCAAATGTCACCAAAACACCCCAAACGGCCCCAAATACACCCCAAATGTCACCAAAACACCCCAAACGGCCCCAAACACAC
This sequence comes from Patagioenas fasciata, assembly GCF_037038585.1. Classification (NCBI taxonomy): domain Eukaryota; kingdom Metazoa; phylum Chordata; class Aves; order Columbiformes; family Columbidae; genus Patagioenas; species Patagioenas fasciata. The sequence continues at coordinate 3,392,323 of NC_092555.1, forward strand.
CCCAAATGTCACCAAAACACCCCAAACGGCCCCAAACACACCCCAAATGTCACCAAAACACCCCAAACGGACCCCAAACACACCCCAAATGTCACCAAAACACCCCAAACGGCCCCAAATACACCCCAAATGTCACCAAAACACCCCAAACGGACCCCAAACAGCCCCCGATACACCCCAAAACACCCAAAACGGCCCCAAAACACCCCAAACGGACCCCAAACAGCCCCCAAAACACAACCAAAACGGACCCCAAACAGCCCCTAAAATACACCCCAAATGTCACCAAAACAGCCCCCAAAACACCCCCAAAACGGCCCCCAAAACACCCCTAAAACGGCCCCCAAACAGCCCCCAAAATACACCCCAAGTGGCCCCAAAACAGCCCCCAAATGTCACCAAAGTGGCCCCAAAATAGCCCCTAAAGTGGCCCCCAATGTCCCCAAAGTGTCCCCAAAACAGCCCCCAAATGTCACCAAACAGGCCCCAAAACACCCCCCAAACGGCCCCCAAACAGCCCCCAAAACACACCCCAAGTGGCCCCAAAACAGCCCCCAAATGTCACCAAAACAGCCCCAGAATGTCCCCAAAGTGGCCCCATGTCCCCCATTGCCCCCATGTCCCCCATTGCCCCCAATGTCCCCATGTCCCCCAATGTCCCCATGTCCCCCAATGTCCCCACTGCCCCCCAATGTCCCCCAATGTCCCCATGCCCCCCAATGTCCCCGATGTCCCCACGTCACCCACTTCTCCTCGGTGGCCGCGTGTCCCCCATTGCCCCCAATGTCCCCATTGCCCCCAATGTCCCCACTGCCCCCCATTGCCCCCAATGTCCCCATTGTCCCCATTGCCCCCATGCCCCCCAATGTCCCCATGTCCCCCATTGTCCCCATTGTCCCCATGTCACCCACTTCTCCTCGGTGGCCGCGTGTCCCCCATTGCCCCAATGTCCCCATTGCCCCAATGTCCCCATTGTCCCCATTGCCCCCATGTCCCCCAACGCCCCCATGTCCCCCATTGCCCCAATGTCCCCATTGCCCCAATGTCCCCATTGCCCCCACTGCCCCCAATGTCCCCATTGCCCCTCATGTCCCCATGTCCCCCAATGTCCCCGATGTCCCCGATGTCCCCACGTCACCCACTTCTCCTCGGTGGCCGCATGTCCCCCATTGCCCCAATGTCCCCATTGCCCCCAATGTCCCCATTGCCCCCATTACCCCCATGTCCCCCAATGTCCCCATTGCCCCAATGTCCTCATTGCCCCCCATGTCCCCCAATGTCCCCATGTCCCCCAATGTCCCCATTGCCCCCATGTCCCCATTGTCCCCATTGCCCCCCATGTCCCCCAATGTCCCCGATGTCCCCGATGTCCCCGCGTCACCCACTTCTCCTCGGTGGCCGCGTGTCCCCCATTGCCCCCAATGTCCCCATTGCCCCCATGTCCCCAATGTCCCCCATTGTCCCCATTGCCCCCAATGTCCCCCAATGTCCCCCGATGTCCCCGATGTCCCCACGTCACCCACTTCTCCTCGGTGGCCACGTGTCCCCCATTGCCCCAATGTCCCCATTGCTCCCATGTCCCCATTGCCCCCACTGCCCCCAATGTCCCCATTGCCCCCCATGTCCCCATTGCCCCCCAATGTCCCCGATGTCCCCGATGTCCCCACGTCACCCACTTCTCCTCGGTGGCCGCGTGTCCCCCATTGCCCCAATGTCCCCATTGCCCCCAATGTCCCCACTGCCCCCATTACCCCCATGTCCCCCAATGTCCACATTGCCCCAATGTCCTCATTGCCCCCCATGTCCCCCAATGTCCCCATGTCCCCCAATGTCCCCATGTCCCCATTGTCCCCATTGCCCCCCATGTCCCCCAATGTCCCCGATGTCCCCGATGTCCCCACGTCACCCACTTCTCCTCGGTGGCCGCGTGCCCCCATGTCCCCCAATGTCCCCATTGCCCCCATTACCCCCATGTCCCCAATGTCCCCATTGCCCCCCAATGTCCCCATGTCCCCAATGTCCCCATTGCCCCCAATGTCCCCATTGCCCCCAATGTCCCCATTGCCCCCATTACCCCCATGTCCCCAATGTCCCCATTGCCCCCCAATGTCCCCATGTCCCCAATGTCCCCATGTCCCCCATTGCCCCAATGTCCCCCATTGCCCCCATGTCCCCATTGTCCCCAATGTCCCCATTGCCCCATTGCCCCCATGTCCCCCAATGTCCCCATTGCCCCCATGTCCCCCAATGTCCCCATGTCCCCCAATGTCCCCATTGCCCCCATTACCCCCATTGCCCCCAATGTCCCCATGTCCCCCAATGTCCCCATTGCCCCCAATGTCCCCATGCCCCCCGATGTCCCCGATGTCCCCGCGTCACCCACTTCTCCTCGGTGGCCGCGTGCCGCTCCACCCTGAGCGCCGTCTCCAGGTTCTGCACCTGCAGGCGCAGCTGGTCCAGCTGGAGCCCGTGTCCCTTTGTCACCTCCTCCAGCGCGTGACAGCGCTCGCCCGCCGCCCGGGCCCTGCGGGGACATTGGGGACATGGGGACACCAGGGGGATGGGGACACCAGGGACATGGGGACATCAGGGACATGGGGACCATGGGGACACCGTGGGGACAATGGACAAGGGCCCCCCCAAGGCATGGAGGTGGGGACACCAGGGACATCAGGGACATGGGGACACCATGGGGACACCATGGGGACACCATGGGGACACCAATGGGGACAGGGACAAGGGCCCCCCAAGGCCTGGGGATGGGGACATCAGGGACATGGGGACATCAGGGACATGGGGACCATGGGGACCATGGGGACACCATGGGGACACCATGGGGAGAGGGACAAGGGCCCCCCAAGGCATGGAGATGGGGACACCAGGGACATGGGGACATCAGGGACATGGGGGATGACAGGGACCCTGGGGACATCAAGGACATGGGGACAGGGACATAAAGGACATTGGGGACATGGGGACATCAGGGACATGGGGACAGGGACACGATGGGGACATCAGGGACATGGGGACAGGGACATCAAGGACATTGGGACAGGGACCCTGGGGACATCAGGGACATGGGGACAGGGACATAAAGGACATTGGGGACATGGGCACATCAGGGACATGGGGACAGGGACACGATGGGGACATCAGGGACATTGGGACAGGGACCCTGGGGACATCAGGGACATGGGGACAGGGACACGATGGGGACATCAGGGACATGGGGACAGGGACATCAGGGACATGGGGACAGGGACGCGATGGGGGCATCAGGGACATGGGAAGAGGGACCTCAGGGACCTTGGGGACACTGAGGACAGGGACACCGGGGACACTGAGGACAGGGACAAGCCCCTGGTGACACTGCCACCCCCTTGGTGACCCAATATTGTCCCCACCGCTGCTCCAGCTCGGCCCTGTCCCTTTGTCCCCAGGTTCCCAGGGATCGTCCCCAAGCCCCCAGGGATCGTCCCCAAGCCCCCAGGGACTGTCCCCAAGCTCCTGGTGACACTGGTGCTCCATTATTGTCCCCACTGTCGCTCCAGCTCGGCCCTGTCCCTTTGTCCCCAGGTTCCCAGGGATCGTCCCCAAGCCCCCAGGGATCGTCCCCAAGCCCCCAGGGACTGTCCCCAAGCCCCTGGTGACACTGCCACCCCCTTGGTGACCCAACATTGTCCCCACCGCTGCTCCAGCTCGTCCCTGTCCCTCCTGCTCCTCTCCAGCCGGCTCTGGCTCTCCCTCAGCTCCCCCAGCAGCGACGTCACCTGCGCCTGCACCTGCGCCTTCTCCTGCTGTTGGGGACACGGAGGGGACACCTCAGGGACCTGGGGGGGTCCCCAGGTGTCCCCAGGTGTCCCCAGGTGTCCCCAAACCTCCAGCTGGCGCCGCAGGGCCTGCAGCTGCAGCTCGGCGCGTTGGTTCGCGTCCCGCGCGCGGCGCTCGGCGGCCGCTTGGGCCTGGCGGGCCCTCACCAGCCTGCAGGTGGCACCAGATGTCACCAGATGTCACCAGATGGCACCAGATGGCACCAGATGGCACCAGATGTCACCAGATGGCACCAGATGGCACCAGATGGCACCAGATGGCACCAGATGGCACCAGAGCGGCACCCACAGCGCCCCCAAGGGCCCCCCAAGGCGGCCCCCAAATACGCCCCACAGGGTCCCCGAAATAGGCCCCCAAGTGGCTCCCAAAGGGGTCCCAAATGTCACCAGAGTGGCCCCAAAGTGGCCCCAAAGGGTCCCCGAAGTATCCACCAAGTGGCCCCCAAATGGCCCCCAAGTGGCCCCCAAATGTCACCAGAGTGGCCCCAAAGGGTCCCCAAAATATCCGCCAAGTGGCCCCCAAGTGGCTCCCAAAGTGGCCCCAAAAGGTCCCCAAAGTATCCACCAAGTGGCCCCAAATGTCACCAGAGTGGCCCCAAAGGGTCCCCCAAATGTCCCCCAAGTGGCCCCCAAATGTCACCGGAGTGGCCCCAAAGTGGCCCCAAAGGGTCCCCAAAGTATCCGCCAAGTGGCCCCCAAGTGGCTCCCAAAGTGGCCCCAAAGGGTCCCCAAAGTATCCCCCAAGTGGCCCCCAGATGTCCCCCAAGTGGCCCCCAAATGTCACCAGAGTGGCCCCAAAGTGGCCCCAAAGGGTCCCCAAAATATCCCCCAAGTGTCCCCCAAATGTCACCAGAGTGGCCCCAAAGGGTCCCCAAAGTATCCCCCAAGTGGCCCCCAAATGTCACCGGAGTGGCCCCAAAGGGTCCCCAAAGTATCCCCCAAGTGGCCCCCAAATGTCACCGGAGTGGCCCCAAAGGGTCCCCAAAGTATCCCCCAAGTGGCCCCCAAATGTCACCAGAGTGGCCCCAAAGTTGCCCCAAAGGGTCCCCAAAATATCCACCAAGTGGCCCCAAATGTCACCAGAGTGGCCCCAAAGGGTCCCCAAAATGTCCCCCAAGTGTCCCCCAAATGTCACCAGAGTGGCCCCAAAGGGTCCCCAAAGTATCCCCCAAGTGTCACCAGAGTGTCCCCAAAATATCCTCCAAGGGTCCCCCAAATGTCCCCAAGTGTCCCCCAAACACCCCCAAAGTGTCCCCAAGTGTCCCCCAAACACTCCCAAACACCCCCAAAGTGTCCCCAAAGTGTCCCTCAAAAACCCCCAAAGTGTCCCCAAGTGTCCCCCAAACACCCCCAAAGTGTCCCCAAGTGTCCCCAAGTGTCCCCCAAACACTCCCAAACACCCCCAAAGTGTCCCCAAGTGTCCCCAAAGTGTCCCCAAAGTGTCCCCAAAGTGTCCCCAAAGTGTCCCCAAGTGTCCCCCAAACACCCCCAAAGTGTCCCCAAGTGTCCCCCAAACACCCCCAAAGTGTCCCCAAAGTGTCCCCAGGTGTCCCCCAAACACCCCCAAACACCCCCAAAGTGTCCCCAAGTGTCCCCAAGTGTCCCCAAAGTGTCCCCAAGTGTCCCCCAAACACCCCCAAAGTGTCCCCAAGTGTCCCCCAAACACCCCCAAAGTGTCCCCAAGTGTCCCCCAAACACCCCCAAAGTGTCCCCAAGTGTCCCCCAAACACCCCCAAAGTGTCCCCAAGTGTCCCCAGTGCCACTCACTCAGCCTCCGCCGCCGCCAAGCGCTGCCGCAGCTGCTCCATGGGGCTGTTGGGGACAAGGACACGGGGTTGGGGACAAGGACACGGGGTTGGGGACAAGGACACGGGCTTGGGGACGTTGGGGCCACGGGGGGTGTCCCCAGGGTGGGTCGGGGCTCACCTGGGCTCGGGGGGTGACACGGGGACATCCTCGTCCTGCTTAGGGGGGGACTCCGGGGTCACCTCCTGCGTCACCTCCTGCGTCACCTCCGGTGTCACCTCCGGTGTCACCTCCGGTGTCACCTCCTCCTGTGGTGTCACCTCGGGGCTCTGGGGGCAGGGAGGGGACATGGGGACGTGTAGGGGACAAAGGGACACACAGGGACATGAGGGGACACTTGGGGACACAGGGACATGAGGGGACACTCAGGGGGGCTGGGGGACACACAGGGACATGAGGTGACACTTGGGGACACAGGGACATGAGGGGACACTCAGGGGGGCTGGGGGACACACAGGGACATGAGGGGACACTTGGGGACACAGGGACATGAGGGGACACTCAGGGGGGCTGGGGGACACACAGGGACATGAGGGGACACTTGGGGACACAGGGACATGAGGGGACACTCAGGGGGACACGGGGACATGCAGCGACATGAGGTGACACTTAGGGACACGAGGTGCCACTCGGGGACACCGGTGACATGGGGTGGCACTCAGGAAGACACAGGGGGACACAGGGACATGAGGTGACACTCATGGGCATGAGGTGATGCTTGGGGACACAAGGACACTGAGGGACATGAGGTGACACTCGGGGACACAGGGACACACATGGACATGAGGTGACACTCAGTGCCACTTGGGGACACCGGTGACATGGGGTGGCACTCAGTGCCACTTGGGGACACCGGTGACATGGGGTGGCACTCAGGAAGCCACAGGGGGACACGAGGTGACGCTCATGGGCACGAGGAGCCACTCAGTGCCACTTGGGGACACCGGTGACATGGGGTGGCACTCAGGAAGCCACAGGGGGACACGAGGTGACGCTCATGGGCACGAGGAGCCACTCAGTGCCACTTGGGGACACGGGGGACATGAGGAGCCACCCAATGCCACTCGGGGACACCGGTGACATGGGGTGGCACTCAGGAAGCCACAGGGACACACATGGACATGAGGTGACACTCAGTGCCACCTGGGGACACCGGTGACATGGGGTAGCACTCAGTGCCACTTGGGGACACCGGTGACATGGGGTAGCACTCAGTGCCACTTGGGGACACCGGTGACATGGGGTGGCACTCAGGAAGCCACAGGTGGACACGAGGTGGCACTCATGGGCACGAGGAGCCACTCAGTGCCACTCGGGGACACCGGTGACATGGGGTGGCACTCAGGAAGCCACAGGGACACACATGGACATGAGGTGACACTCAGTGCCACCTGGGGACACCGGTGACATGGGGTAGCACTCAGTGCCACTTGGGGACACCGGTGACATGGGGTGGCACTCAGGAAGCCACAGGGGGACACGAGGTGACACTCATGGGCACGAGGAGCCACTCAGTGCCACTTGGGGACACCAGTGACATGGGGTGACCCGTGGTGACCCATGGTGACCCGTGGTGACCCGCGGTGACCCGTGTCCCTACCTGCGCGTCCCCGGTGTCCCCGGTGTCCCCGCAGTGTCCCCGCAGCAGCTGCCACTTGGGGACATCAGTGACATGGGGTGGCACTCAGGAAGCCACAGGGGGACACGAGGTGACGCTCATGGGCACGAGGAGCCACCCAGTGCCACTTGGGGACACTGGGGACATGGGGTGGCGCTCAGGAAGCCACAGGGACACACATGGACATGAGGTGACACTCAGTGCCACTTGGGGACACCGGTGACCCGTGGTGACCGATGGTGACCCGTGGTGACCCGCGGTGACCCGCGTCCCTACCTGCACGTCCCTGGTGTCCCCGGTGTCCCCGTGGTGTCCCCGCAGCAGCTGCCACTCGGGGACATCAGTGACATGGGGTGGCACTCAGGAAGCCACAGGGACACGCATGGACATGAGGTGACGCTCAGTGCCACTCGGGGACACCGGTGACCCGTGGTGACCCATGGTGACCCACGTCCCCACCTGCGTGTCCCCGGTGTCCCCGTGGTGTCCCCGCAGCAGCTGCCACTCGGGGACATCAGTGACATGGGGTGGCACTCAGGAAGCCACAGGGACACACATGGACATGAGGTGACACTCAGTGCCACTTGGGGACACCGGTGACATGGGGTGGCACTCAGGAAGCCACAGGGGGACACGAGGTGACGCTCATGGGCACGAGGAGCCACTCAGTGCCACTTGGGGACACCAGTGACATGGGGTGACCCGTGGTGACCCGCGGTGACCCGTGTCCCTACCTGCATGTCCCTGGTGTCCCCGGTGTCCCCGTGGTGTCCCCGCAGCAGCTGCCACTCGGGGACACCGGTGACATGGGGTGGGACTCAGGAAGACACAGGGACACACATGGACATGAGGTGACACTCAGTGCCACTTGGGGACACCGGTGACATGGGGTAGCACTCAGTGCCACTTGGGGACACTGGGGACATGGGGTGGCACTCAGGAAGCCACAGGGACACGCATGGGCATGAGGTGACACTTGGGGACACCGGTGACATGGGGTGGCACTCAGGAAGCCACAGGGACACACATGGACATGAGGTGACACTCAGTGCCACTCGGGGACACCGGTGACCCGCGGTGACCCGCGTCCCTACCTGCGCGTCCCCGGCGTCCCCGCGGTGTCCCCGCAGCAGCTGCCACTTGGGGACACCGGTGACATGGGGTGGCACTCAGGAAGCCACAGGGTGACACGAGGTGACACTCATGGGCACGAGGAGCCACTCAGTGCCACTTGGGGACACGGGGGACATGAGGAGCCACCCAATGCCACTCGGGGACACCGGTGACATGGGGTGGCACTCAGGAAGCCACAGGGACACACATGGACATGAGGTGACACTCAGTGCCACCTGGGGACACCGGTGACATGGTGTGGCGCTCAGGAAGCCACAGGGGGACACGAGGTGACACTCATGGACACGAGGAGCCACTCAGTGCCACTTGGGGACACCAGTGACATGGGGTGACCCATGGTGACCCGTGGTGACCTGCGGTGACCCGCGTCCCTACCTGCACGTCCCTGGTGTCCCCGTGGTGTCCCCGCAGCAGCTGCCACTCGGGGACACCGGTGACATGGGGTGGCACTCAGGAAGACCCAAGGACACACATGGACATGAGGTGACACTCAGGGGGACACAGGGACACACATGGACATGAGGTGGCACTCAGTGCCACTTGGGGACACCGGTGACATGGGGTGGCACTCAGTGCCACTTGGGGACACCGGTGACATGGGGTGGCACTCAGGAAGCCACAGGTGGACACGAGGTGGCACTCATGGGCACGAGGAGCCACTCAGTGCCACTTGGGGACACCGGGGACATGGGGTGGCACTCAGGAAGCCACAGGGACACACATGGACATGAGGTGACACTCAGTGCCACTTGGGGACACCGGTGACATGGGGTGGCACTCAGGAACCCACAGGGGGACACGAGGTGACACTCATGGGCACGAGGAGCCACTCAGTGCCACTTGGGGACACCGGTGACCCGTGGTGACCCATGGTGACCCATGGTGACCCGTGGTGACCCGCGGTGACCCGTGTCCCTACCTGCGCGTCCCCGGTGTCCCCGGTGTCCCCGCAGTGTCCCCGCAGCAGCTGCCACTTGGGGACATCAGTGACATGGGGTGGCACTCAGGAAGCCACAGGGTGACACGAGGTGACACTCATGGGCACGAGGAGCCACTCAGTGCCACTTGGGGACACCGGTGACCCATGGTGACCCATGGTGACCCGCGTCCCTACCTGCGCGTCCCCGGTGTCCCCGTGGTGTCCCCGTGCAGCCTCTGGTGTCCCCGCAGCAGCTGCCACTTGGGGACACCGGTGACATGGGGTGGGACTCAGGAAGACCCAAGGACACACATGGACATGAGGTGACACTCAGTGCCACTTGGGGACACCGGTGACATGGGGTGGGACTCAGGAAGACCCAAGGACACACATGGACATGAGGTGACACTCAGTGCCACTTGGGGACACCGGTGACCCGTGGTGACCCGTGGTGACCCATGGTGACCCGCGGTGACCCGCGGTGACCCGCGTCCCTACCTGCGCGTCCCCGTCGTCCCCGCGGTGTCCCCGCGCGGCCTGGTCGCGCTCCCCGCGCAGCCGCTCCACCAGCGCGCGCGCCTGTCCCCACCGTCCCCGCAGCAGCTGCCACTCGGCCCGGCGCTGGCCCTGCAGGCGCCGCAGCTCCTCCAGCCGCAGGCGCAGGCACGCGCTGCAGCGCCACAGCGCCCCTGGGGACAACGGGGACGTCGGGGACGCCGGGGGCAATGGGGACGTTGGGGACGTCGGGGGCAATGGGGACGTTGGGGACGCCGGGGGCAATGGGGACGTTGGGGACATCGGGGGCAATGGGGACGTTGGGGACGCCGGGGGCAATGGGGACGTTGGGGACGTCGGGGGCAATGGGGACGTTGGGGACGCCGGGGGCAATGGGGACGTTGGGGACGTCGGGGGGATTGGGGGTGTTGGGGGCAATGGGGACGTTGGGGGCAATGGGGACATCAGGGGTGTTGGGGGCAATGGGGACATTGGGGGTACTGGGGACATCAGGGGTATTGGGGGCAATGGGGACATTGTGGGTATTGGGGGCAATGGGACATCAGGGGTGTTGGGGGCAATGGGGGTATTGGGGATGTTGAGGACATGGGGACAATGGGGACATTGGAGACGTTGAGGGCAATGGGGACATTGAGGGTGTTGGGGGTATGAGGGACATGGGAGCGATGGGGACACTGGGGGTGATGGGGACATGGGGGTGATGGGGACATGGGGGTGATGGGGACATGGGGGGTGATGGGGACATGGGGGGTGATGGGGACATGGGGGGTGATGGGGACATGGGGGCAATGGGGACGTTGGGGACATTGGGGGCAGTGGGGGTGTTGGAGGCAATTGGGACACTGGGGGCAATGGGGACATCGGGGTGTTGGGGGCAATGGGGACATTGGGGGCAATGGGGGTATTGGGGATGTTGAGGACATGGGGACAATGGGGACATTGGGGACGTTGAGGACAATGGGGACGTTGAGGGTGTTGGGGGTATGAGGGACATGGGGGCGATGGGGACACTGGGGGTGATGGGGACATGGGGGGTGATGGGGACATGGGGGGTGATGGGGACATGGGGGGTGATGGGGACATGGGGGCATAGGGGGACGTTGGGGACATTGGGGGCAGTGGGGGTGTTGGAGGCAATTGGGACACTGGGGGCAATGGGGACATCAGGGGTGTTGGAGGCAATGGGGACATTGGGGGTATTGGGGACATCAGGGGTGTTGGGGACATCAGGGGTGTTGGGGGCAATGGGGACATTGGGGGCAACGGGGACATCAGGGGTGTTGGAGGCAATGGGGACATTGGGGGCAATGGGGACATTGGGGGCAATGGGGACATTGGGGGCAATGGGGACATGGGGACAATGGGGACATGGGGACAATGGGGACATTGGGGACGCTGAGGGCAATGGGGACATTGAGGGTGTTGGGGGTATGAGGGACATGGGGGCGATGGGGACACTGGGGGTGATGGGGACATGGGGGGTGATGGGGACATGGGGGGTGATGGGGACATGGGGGGTGATGGGGACATGGGGGGTGATGGGGACGTTGGGGACATTGGGGGCAGTGGGGGTGTTGGAGGCAATTGGGACACTGGGGGCAACGGGGACATCAGGGGTGTTGGAGGCAATGGGGACATTGGGGGCAATGGGGGTATTGGGGATGTTGAGGACGTGGGGACAATGGGGACATTGGGGACGTTGAGGGCAATGGGGACGTTGAAGGTGTTGGGGGCAATGGGAGTGTTGGGGGCGATGGGGACATTGGGGGTGATGGGGACACTGGGGGTGATGGGGACATGGGGGGTGATGGGGACATGGGGGGTGATGGGGACATGGGGGGTGATGGGGACATGGGGGCAATGGGGACGTTGGGGACATTGGGGGCAGTGGGGGTGTTGGAGGCAATTGGGACACTGGGGGCAATGGGGACATCAGGGGTGTTGGAGGCAATGGGGACATTGGGGGTACTGGGGACATCAGGGGTGTTGGGGGCAATGGGGACATTGGGGGTACTGGGGACATCAGGGGTGTTGGGGCAATGGGGACATCGGGGGTGATGGGGGTGTTGGGGGCAATGGGGGTACTGGGGATGTTGAGGACATGGGGACAATGGGGGCAGTGGGGACATGAGGGGTATTGGGGACAACGGGGACATTGAGGGTGTTGGGAGCAATGGGGGAGCTGGGGATATCAGGGGTATGGGGGGCAATGGGGACACTGGGGGTATTGGGGACACTGGGGGTATTGGGGACACTGGGGGTATTGGGGGTATCAGGGACATGGGGGCAATGGGGACACTGGGGGTGATGGGGACATTGGGGACAACGGGGACATGAGGGCAATGGGGACACTGGGGGCATGGGGGGTGTTGGGGATGTTGACCCCACCAGGCTTCCCAGTTCCCCCCAATGCCATCCCAGTCCCTCCCAGTTCCCAATCCCATCCCAGTTCCCCCCAGTCCCTCCCAATCCTGTCCCAGTCCCTCCCAGTTCCTCCTTAATCCTGTCCCAGTCCTTCCCAGTCCCCCCAGTCCCATCCCAGTTCCTCCCAGACCCTCCCAGTTCCCCCCAGTCCCATCCCAGTTCCTCCCAGTTCCCTCCAGTCCCTCCCAGTCCCCCCAATCCCATCCCAGTCCCCCCAGTCCCTCCCAATTCTGTCCAAGTCCCTCCCAGTTCCCCCTTAATCCTGCCCCAGTCCCTCCCAGTTCCTTCTTAATCAAGTCCCAGTCCCCCCCAGTCCCATCCCAGTTCCCTCCAGTCCCTCCCAATCCTGTCCCAGTCCCTCCCAGCTCCTCCCAGTTCCCCCCAGTCCCTCCCACTTCCTCCTTAATCCTGTCCCAGTTCCCCCCAGTCCCATCCCAGTTCCCTCCAGTCCCTCCCAATCCTGTCCCAGTCCCTCCCAGTTCCCCCCAGTCCCATCCCAGTTCCCCCCAGTCCCTCCCAATCCTGTCCCAATCCCTCCCAGCTCCTCCCAGTTCCTCCTTAATCCTGTCCCAGTCCCTCCCAATCCCGTCCCAGTCCCTCCCAGTTCCCCCCAGTCCCTCCCAGTTCCTCCTTAATCCTCTCCCAGTCCCTCCCAGTCCCCCCAGTCGCCCCCACTCACCCTTGAGCTCCCTGTTCTCCTCCAGCAGCCTCTGCAGCGCCTCCCCCCCCGCAACGCCGAGCTCCGCCGGGCCCCTCCCTCCCGCCCCCTCCTCCCCGCCGGCTCCTCCGGCCTCGGCGGGCCCGGGCCCGGCCCCTCCGCCCCCCCCGGGCTGCACCATCTCCCGCCGGCCCCTCCGCTCCCCCCCGTTCATAGGCGGCGGGGCCCGGGAGGCCCGGGAGCTCCGCGAAACGCGACCGCTCCCTCCGCCGCCCCCGCCGTTCTGAGCCGCGCTTCCGCCGGAACCGCGAACCCGCTTCCGCTTCCCCACAACTTCCGCCTCGTTAAGTGTCATGGCGCCTCGGCGAGTACAAAAGGGAGGGGGGGATTAAGCCGTCACACCCAACGCGGGTTGTGATTGGGCGCGCCCACTCGGGGCGAGGTTGTGATTGGTGGATTGGGGGGTGAGGGGGTGAGCGGTGATTGGTTGGAGGGGGAAAGGGGCGGAGAATGGGGAGTCGCGCCAGCGTGAGGGGAGCGGCGGTTCCGGGGATGGAGCGGGAAGGTGGGGGGGGCGGCGGTTGGGGGGCAAATTTGGGGGGGGGGGGCGATTTGGGGACAATTGGGGGGGGTTGGGGACAATTCGGGGGGGGTGGGGGCGTTTGGGGGCATTTTGGGGGGGATTTGGGGCTTTTGGGGGGGGATTTGGGGCATTTTGGGCGGGATTTGGGGCTTTTGGGGGGGGATTTGGGGGCCTGGGGGGGGATTTGGGGCTTTTGGGGGGAGGGTGGGGCTGTTAATTGGGGCCTGGGGGGGGTTATTAGGGCCGGAGAGGGTTAATTAGAGTCTGGGGGGGGTGTTAATTAGGATCTGGGGGGGTTAATAGGGGCCTGGGGGGGTTAATTAGAGTGTGGGGGGGGTTAATTGGGGTCTGGGGGTGTCAACTGGGGCCTGGGGGGGTTAATTGGGGTCTGGGGGGGTTAATTGGGGCCTGGGGGGGTTAATTAGGGAGTGGGAGGGGGGTTAATTGGGGTCTGGGGGTGTTAATTGGGGTCTGGGGGTGTTAATTGGGGCCTGGGGGGGGTTAATTGGGGTCTGGGGGTGTTAATTAGGGTCTGGGGGGGTTAATTAGGGTCTGGAGGGGTTAATTAGAGTGTGGGGGGGGTGTTAATTGGGGTCTGGGGGGTTAATTAGGGAGTGGGAGGGGGGTTAATTGGGGTCTGGGGGGTTAATTAAGGAGCGGGGGGTGTTAATTAGGGGGGGTTTGGGGGGGATCGGGCCCCTTGGGGGTGATTAAAGAGCTGGGGGGGTAATTGGGGTAATTAGCGACCCCCCCCGAGACTTTGAGGGGGAAAATGGGGGGGAAGGGGAGTTTGGGGTGGAAAAGGGGGATTTTGGGGGTGGTTTTTTGGGGTGAAAAAGTGGGATTTTGGGGCTAGAAAAGTGGGGATTTTGGGGTGAAAAAGTGGGATTTTGGGGGTGGTTTTGGGGTGATTTTTGGGGTGGAAAGGTGGGATTTTGGGGGTGTTATTTTGGGGTGAAAAAGCGGGATTTTTGGAGATAGAAAAGTGGGATTTTTGGGGTGAAAAAGTGGGATTTTTGGGGTGGAAAAGTGGGATTTTGGGGGTGTTATTTTGGGGTGAAAAAGTGGGATTTTTGGGGTGATTTTTGGGGTGGAAAAGTGGGATTTTGGGGGTGTTATTTTGGGGTGAAAAAGTGGGATTTTTGGAGATAGAGAAGTGGGGATTTTGGGGTGAAAAAGTGGGATTTTGGGGCTAGAAAAGTGGGATTTTGGGGTTGGAAAAGTGGGATTTTGGGGGTGGTTTTTTGGGGTAGAAAAGTGGGATTTTGGGAGTGGTTTTTTTTGGGGTGAAAAAGTGGGATTTTGGGGGGTGAAAAAGTGAGAATTTAAGGGGTGGGAAAGTGGGATTTTTGGGGTGGAAAAGTGGGATTTTGGGGGTGTTATTTTGGGGTGAAAAAGTGGGATTTTTGGAGATAGAAAAGTGGGGATTTTGGGGTGAAAAAGTGGGATTTTGGGGGTGGTTTTTTGGGGTAGAAAAGTGGGATTTTTGGAGATAGAAAAGTGGGATTTTTGGGGTGAAAAAGTGGGATTTTGGGGCTAGAAAAGTGGGATTTTGGGGGTGTTTTGGGGGGTATAATAATGAGATTTTGGGGGTGGTTTTTGGGGTATAAAAGTGGGATTTTGGGGGTGGAAAAGTGGGATTTTGAGGGGGTAGAAACCTGGGACTTTTGGGGTGGAAAAGTGGGATTTTGGGGGTGTTTTTGGGGGGATTTTTGGGGTGGAAAAGTGGGATTTTGGGGGTGTTTTTGGGGGGGATTTTTGGGGTGGAAAAGTGGGATTTTGGGGGTGATTTTGGGGGGATTTTTGGGGTGGAAAAGTGGGATTTTGGGGGTGTTTTGGGGGGGGATTTTTGGGGTGGAAAAGTGGGATTTTGGGGGTGTTTTTGGGGGGATTTTTGGGGTGGAAAAGTGGGATTTTGGGGGTGTTTTTGGGGGGATTTTTGGGGTGGAAAAGTGGGATTTTGGGGGTGTTTTTCGGGGGATTTTTGGGGTGGAAAAGTGGGATTTTGGGGGTGTTTTTGGGGGGATTTTTGGGGTGGAAAAGTGGGATTTTGGGGGTGTTTTTCGGGGGATTTTTGGGGTGGAAAAGTGGGATTTTGGGGGTGTTTTTGGGGTGGAAAAGTGGGATTTTGGGGGTGTTTTTGGGGGGATTTTTGGTGTGGAAAAGTGGGATTTTGGGGGTGTTTTTGGGGGGATTTTTGGGGTGGAAAAGTGGGATTTTGGGGGTGTTTTTGGGGGGATTTTTGGGGTGGAAAAGTGGGATTTTGGGGGGGTAGAAACCTGGGACTTTTGGGGTGGAAAAGTGGGATTTCGGGGGTGTTTTTTGGGGTGATTTTGGGTGTTTTTGGGGTTTCTGACCCCCAATTCCCCCCCCCAGGCGGTTCGGGGCCCCCCCCCCCGGTTCGAGTGGCTGCGCCAGGAGCTGAACCAGGATGGGACCTTCCCGGGGGGGGAGCAGCCGCTCAGCATCGTCATCCTGGGGGCCTCCGTGAGTTGGGGGCGAAAACGGGGTGAAAATGGGGGGTTTTGGGGCTGGGGGGGCACGGGGGGGTCGGGGGGGGTTGGGGGTTCAGGGGGGGATGGGTTTGGGGCAAAAAACGGGGGTTTTGGGGGGGAAAATGGGGGGGAAATGAGGGGGGGAGCAGCCGCTCAACATCGACATCCTGGGGGTGTCTGTGAGTTATGGGGTGGGAAATGGGGGGTTTTGGGGTGAAAATGGGGGGTTTTGGGGCTGGGGGGGCACGGGGGGGTCGGGGGGGGGTTGGGGGTTCAGGGGGGGATGGGTTTGGGGTGAAAAATGGGGGTTTTGGGGGGGAAAATGGGGGGGAAATGGGGGGGGAGGAACCGATGGACAGCGGCATCCTGGGGGCGTCCTTGAGTCATGGGGTGGGAAATGGGGGGAAAATGGGGGTTTTGGGGTGAAAATGGGGGGTTTGGGGGCTGGGGGGGCACGGGGGGGTCGGGGGGGTGTTGGGGGTTCAGGGGGGGATGGGTTTGGGGTGAAAAATGGGGGTTTTGGGGGGGAAAATGGGGGGGAAATGGGGGGGGAGGAACCGATGGACAGCGGCATCCAGGGGCGTCCTTGAGTCATGGGGTGGGAAATGGGGGGAAAATGGGGGTTTTGGGGTGAAAATGGGGGGTTTTGGGGCTGGGGGGGCACGGGGGGGTCGGGGGGGGGTTGGGGGTTCAGGGGGGGATGGGTTTGGGGCAAAAAACGGGGGTTTTGGGGGGAAAATGGGGGTGGGAGGAGCCACTGAGAAGGATCAGCCTGGGGGCGTCCTTGAGTCATGGGGTGGGAAATGGGGGGAAAATGGGGGTTTTGGGGTGAAAATGGGGGGTTTGGGGGCTGGGGGGGCACGGGGGGGTCGGGGGGGGTTGGGGGTTCAGGGGGGGATGGGTTTGGGGCAAAAAACGGGGATTTTGGGGGGGAAAATGGGGGGGAAATGAGGGGGGGAGCAGCCGCTCAACATCGACATCCTGGGGGTGTCTGTGAGTTATGGGGTGGGAAAATGGGGGGTTTTGGGGTGAAAATGGGGGGTTTGGGGCTGGGGGGGCACGGGGGGGTCGGGGAGGGTTGGGGGTTCAGGGGGGGATGGGTTTGGGGCAAAAAACGGGGATTTTGGGGGGGAAAATGGGGGGGAAATGAGGGGGGGAGCAGCCGCTCAGCATCGACATCCTGGGGGTGTCTGTGAGTTATGGGGTGGGAAAATGGGGGTTTTGGGGTGAAAATGGGGGGTTTGGGGGCTGGGGGGGCACGGGGGGGTCGGGGGGGGTTGGGGGTTCAGGGGGGGATGGGTTTGGGGCAAAAAATGGGGGTTTTGGGGGGGAAAATGGGGGTGGGAGGAGCCACTGAGAAGGATCAGCCTGGAGGCGTCCTTGAGTCATGGGGTGGGAAATGGGGGGAAAATGGGGGTTTTGGGGTGAAAATGGGGGGTTTTGGGGCTGGGGGGGCATGGGGGGGTCGGGGGGGGTTGGGGGTTCAGGGGGGGATGGGTTTGGGGCAAAAAACGGGGGTTTTGGGGGGGAAAATGGGGGGGAAATGAGGGGGGGAGCAGCCGCTCAACATCGACATCCTGGGGGCGTCTGTGAGTTATGGGGTGGGAAATGGGGGGAAAATGGGGTGAAAATGGGGGGTTTTGGGGCTGGGGGGGCACGGGGGGTCAAGGGGGGTTTGGGGGTTCAGGGGGGGATGGGTTTGGGGCAAAAAATGGGGGTTTTGGGGGGGAAAATGGGGGTGGGAGGAGCCACTGAGAAGGATCAGCCTGGGGGCGTCCTTGAGTCATGGGGTGGGAAATGGGGGGAAAATGGGGGTTTTGGGGTGAAAATGGGGGGTTTTGGGGTGAAAATGGGGGGTTTGGGGGCTGGGGGGGCACGGGGGGGTCGGGGAGGGTTTGGGGGTTCGGGGGTGGGGGGTTTGGGGCAAAAAACGGGGATTTTGGGGGTGTTTTTGGGGGTGAAAAAGAGGGATTTTAGGGGTAGAAAAGTGGGGTGTTTAGGGTGGAAAAGTGGGATTTTGGGGGTGATTTTTGGGGTGGAAAAGTGGGGTTTTGGGGGTTTTGGGGGGTAAAAAGGGGGAATTTTGGGGGTGAAAAGGGGGGTTTGGGGTTAAAAGGTGGAGAAATTTGGGGGGAAAAAGGCGGAAATTGGGGGTGAAACTGGGGAATTTGGGGGGGAATTTGGGGCTAAAATAGGGGATTTGGGGGTAAATTTGGGGGGATTTTGGGGGTAAATTGGGGCGATTTGGGGGTGAAAATTGGGGGGTTTGGGGGTGTTGGGGGTGGGTGGTGAGTGGGGGGAGGGGAAAAGGGGAAATTGGGGCGAAAAAGGGGAAATTGGGGTGAAAAAAGGGGAAATTGGGGTGAAAAAAGGGGAATTTGGGGCCCCGGTTCCTGCTCCCCTCCCCCAGCTTCCGGAGGGGGCGGGGCCAGGAGGGGGCGGGGCCAGGAGGGAGTGGGGCCATGGGGGCGTGGCCAGTGTGGTGGGCGGGGCCTGACGGTGACTCCGCCCCCCGCAGGGTGACCTGGCCCGGAAGAAGATTTACCCCACGCTCTGGTAAGTGGCACCAGTATAACCAGTATAACCAGTATAACCAGTATAACCAGTTCCCAGTGTCCCCAGTGTCCCCCCAGTGTCCCCAATGTCCCACCAGTGTCACCAGTTTCCAGTGTCCCCAGTATAACCAGTTCCCAGTGTCCCCAGTGTCCCACCAGTGTCCCCAGTGTCCCACGAGTCCAGTGTCCCCAGTTCCCAGTGTCCCCAGTATAACCAGTTCCCAGTGTCACCAGTTCCCAGTGTCCCCAATGTCCCCAGTATCCCCAGTATAACCAGTTCCCAGTGTCCCCAGTGTCCCCAATGTCCCCCCAATGTCCCCAGTGTCCCCAGTATAACCAGTTCCCAGTGTCCCCAATGTCCCCCCAGTGTCCCCAGTTCCCAGTGTCCCCAGTATAACCAGTTCCCAGTGTCACCAGTTCCCAGTGTCCCCAATGTCCCCAGTGTCACCAGTGTCCCCAGTTCCCAGTGTCCCCCAATGTTCCCCCAGTGTCCCCAGTGTCCCCAGTTCCCAGTGTCTCCAGTATAACCAGTTCCCAATGTCCCCAGTGTCCCCCCAGTATCCCCAGTATAACCAGTTCCCAGTGTCCCCAATGTCCCCCAATGTTCCCCCAGTGTCCCCAGTGTCCCCAGTTCCCAGTGTCCCCAATGTCCCCCCAGTGTCCCCAGTGTCCCCAGTCCCTCCCAGTCCCTCCCATTGCCCCCATGTCCCCAATGTCCCCATCGCCCCCAATGTCCCCAATGTCCCCATTGCCCCCATGTCCCCAATGTCCCCCCATTGTCCCCAATGTCCCCATTGCCCCTATGTCCCCAATGTCCCCCCATTATCCCCAATGTCCCCATTGCCCCAATGTCCCCATCACCCCCAATGTCCCCAATGTCTCCATTGCCCCCATGTCCCCAATGTCCCCCCATTGTCCCCAATGTCCCCATCACCCCCAATGTCCCCATCACGCCCAATGTCCCCATCACGCCCATCGCCCCCATTGCCCCCATTGTCCCAATGTCCCCAATGTCCCCATCGCCCCCATTGCCCCCATTGTCCCCATCACCCCCAATGTCCCCATCACCCCCATTGTCCCCATTGCCCCCATTGTCCCAATGTCCCCATTGTCCCCATTGTCCCTATTGTCCCAATGTCCCCAATGTCCCCATCGCCCCCATTGCCCCCAATGTCCCCATTGTCCCCATCACCCCCATTGTCCCAATGTCCCCAATGTCCCCGTTGTCCCCATCACCCCCATTGCCCCCATCACCCGCCCTGTCCCCAATGTCCCCGTTGTCCCCGTGTCCCCAGGTGGCTGTTCCGGGACGGGCTCCTCCCCGATGTCACCTACTTCACCGGCTTCGCCCGCACCCCCCTCAGTGTCACCGAGCTCCAGGAGCGCTGCCACCCCCACCTGCAGGTGACACCGCGCCCACAGTGGCCACAGTGGCCCCCACAGTGGCCCCGATGTCCCCATCACCCCAATGTCCCCATCACCCCCAATGTCCCCATTACCCCCAATGTCCCCATCACCCCCAATGTCCCCATCACCCCCATTGCCCCCATCACCCCAATGTCCCCATCACCCCAATGTCCCCATCACCCCATTGTCCCCATTAACCCCAATGTCCCCATCACCCCCAATATCCCCATTACCCCCATTGTCCCCATTAACCCAATGTCCCCATCACCCCCATTGCCCCCATCACCCCAATGTCCCCATCACCCCCATTGCCCCCAATGTCCCCAATGTCCCCATCACCCCAATGTCCCCATTACCCCCATTGCCCCCATCACCCCAATGTCCCCATTACCCCCATTGCCCCCAATGTCCCCAATGTCCCCATCACCCCAATGTCCCCATCACCCCAATGTCCCCATCACCCCCAATGTCCCCATCACCCCAATGTCCCCATTGCCCCCATCCCCCCCATTGCCCCCATCCCCCCCATTGCCCCCATCCCCCCCATTGCCCCCATCACCCCAATATCCCCATTACCCCCATTTCCCCCAGTGTCCCCATTGCCCCCAATGTCCCCATTACCCCATCACCCCAATGTCCCCATTGCCCCCATCCCCCCTATTGTCCCCATCCCCCCCAATGCCCCCATCACCCCCAATGTCCCCATCACCCCCAATGTCCCCATTGCCCCCATCACCCCAATGTCCCCATTGTCCCCATCACCCCCATTGCCCCCATCACCCCAATATCCCCATTACCCCCATTTCCCCCAATGTCCCCATTGCCCCCATCCCCCCATTGCCCCCATCCCCCCCATTGTCCCCATTACCCCCATCACCCCAATGTCCCCATTACCCCCATCACCCCAATGTCCCCATCACCCCCATCCCCCCCATTGCCCCCATCCCCCCCATCGCCCCCATCCCCCCCATTGTCCCCATCCCCCCCAACGCCCCCCGCGTCCCCCCGTGCGCAGGCGTCCCCGGGGGAGGAGGAGCTGCTGTCGCGCTTCCTGTCGCTGCAGAGCTTCGTGCAGGGCCAGTACGGGGAGGCCGGGGCCTTCGGGGCGCTGGACCAGCACCTGCGGGCCCTGCCGGGGGGGCCCCGCGCCCACCGCCTCTTCTACCTGGCGCTGCCCCCCACGCTCTACGGGACCGTCACGCAGCACCTGCACAGCACCTGCATGGCGCCCGGGTGGGACATGGGGACGGTGAGGGGGTGGGGGCGGGGGGGGCGATGGGGGTGATGGGGGCGATGGGGGTGATGGGGGCAATGGGGGTGATGGGGGCATTGGGGTGATGGGGACAATGGGGTGATGGGGACATTGGGGGCAATGGGGACATTGGGGTGATGGGGACATTGGGGTGATGGGGGCAATGGGGGTGATGGGGACAATGGGGGTGATGGGGACATTGGGGGTGATGGGGGCAATGGTGGTGATGGGGGCAATGGGGGTGATGGGGACATTGGGGGTGATGGGGACAATGGGGTGATGGGGACATTGGGGTGATGGGGACATTGGGGTGATGGGGACATTGGGGGTGATGGGGGCATTGGGGTGATGGGGACAATGGGGGTGATGGGGGCATTGGGGTGATGGGGACAATGGGGGTGATGGGGACATTGGGGTGATGGGGACATTGGGGGTGATGGGGACATTGGGGGTGATGGGGACAATGGGGGTGATGGGGACATTGGGGTGATGGGGACATTGGGGGTGATGGGGGCAATGGGGGTGATGGGGACATTGGGGGCAATGGGGACATTGGGGTGATGGGGACATTGGGGTGATGGGGGCAATGGGGGTGATGGGGGCAATGGGGGTGATGGGGACATTGGGGGTGATGGGGACATTGGGGTGATGGGGACATTGGGGTGATGGGGGCGATGGGGGTGATGGGGACATTGGGGGTGATGGGGACATTGGGGTGATGGGGACATTGGGGTGATGGGGGCAATGGGGGTGATGGGGACATTGGGGTAATGGGGACATTGGGGGTGATGGGGACATTGGGGTGATGGGGGCAATGGGCGTGATGGGGACATTGGGGGTGATGGGGACATTGGGGGCGATGGGGACATTGGGGGCAATGGGGACATTGGGGACAGGGGGGTGTTGGGTGTCGGGTGTTGGGTGTTGGGTGTTGGGTGTTGGCGTTGGCTGAACATCCCATGACGTTCCTTGCCCCATGGTGTCCCCACCGTGTCCCAAACATGTCCCAACGTGTCCCAATGTGCCCCCATGATGTCCCCATGATGTCCCCTTGATGTCCCCATGATGTCCCCATGATGTCCCCACGTCCCCTTGTCCATTGGAAGACGCCCCAGTTGAGTTGAGGTCTTTGCATCCCACGACCTTCCTCCCCTTGTGGTGTCCCCAAGGTGTCCCAATGTGTCCCCAATGAGTCCCCATGACCCCACCATGTCCCCAGTGTGCTCCCATGATGTCCCCATTATATCCCCATGATGTCCCCATGATGTCCCCATGATGTCCCCATGTCCCCTTGTCCATTGGAAGATGCCCCAGTTGAGTTGAGGTCTTTGCATCCCATGATGTTCCTCAGCTTGTGGTGTCCCCAAGGTGTCCCAATGTATCCCTAAGGTGTCCCCATGACCCCACCATGTCCCCAATGTGCTCCCATGATGTCCCCATGATGTCCCCATGATGTCCCCAATGTGTCCCCATGATGTCCCCATGTCCCCTTGTCCATTGGAAGACACTTCCAGTTGAGTTGAGGTCTTTGCATCCCACGACCTTCCTCCCCTTGTGGTGTCCCCAGGGTGTCCCCATGTATCCCTAAGGTGTCCCCATGTCCCCATGATGTCCCCATGATGTCCCCACGTCCCCTTGTCCATTGGAAGACGCCCCAGTTGAGTTGAGGTCCTTGCATCCCACGACCTTCCTCCCCTTGTGGTGTCCCCAATGTGTCCCAATGTGTCCCCAATGAGTCCCCATGACCCCACCATGTCCCCAACGTGTCCCCATGATGTCCCCATGATGTCCCCATGATGTCCCCATGATGTCCCCATGTCCCTTTGTCCATTGGAAGACGCCCCAGTTGAGTTGAGGTCTTTGCATCCCATGACCTTCCTCCCCTTGTGGTGTCCCCAATGTGTCCCAATGTGTCCCCAATGAGTCCCCATGACCCCACCATGTCCCCAATGTGCTCCCATGATGTCCCCATGATGTCCCCATGTCCCTTTGTCCATTGGAAGACGCCCCAGTTGAGTTGAGGTCTTTGCATCCCATGACCTTCCTCCCCTTGTGGTGTCCCCAATGTGTCCCAATGTGTCCCCAATGAGTCCCCATGACCCCACCATGTCCCCAATGTGCTCCCATGATGTCCCCATGATGTCCCCATGTCCCCTTGTCCATTGGAAGACGCCCCAGTTGAGTTGAGGTCTTTACATCCCACGACCTTCCTCCCCTTGTGGTGTCCCCAAGGTGTCCCAAATGTGTCCCAACATGTCCCAATGAGTCCCCATGACCCCACCATGTCCCACCGTGTCCCCAATGTGCTCCCATGATGTCCCCATGATGTCCCCATGTCCCCTTGTCCATTGGAAGACGCCCCAGTTGAGTTGAGGTCTTTACATCCCACGACCTTCCTCCCCTTGTGGTGTCCCCAAGGTGTCCCAAATGTGTCCCAATGAGTCCCCATGACCCCACCATGTCCCCAATGTGCCCCCATGATGTCCCCATGATGTCCCCATGATATCCCCATGATGTCCCCATGATGTCCCCATGATGTCCCCATGTCCCCTTGTCCATTGGAAGACGCTTCCAGTTGAGTTGAGGTCTTTGCATCCCATGATGTTCCTTCCCTTGTGGTGTCCCCAGGGTGTCCCCATGTATCCCTAAGGTGTCCCCATGACCCCACCATGTCCCCAATGTGCCCCCATGATGTCCCCATGATGTCCCCATGTCCCCTTGTCCATTGGAAGACGCCCCAGTTGAGTTGAGGTCCTTGCATCCCACGACCTTCCTCCCCTTGTGGTGTCCCCAAGGTGTCCCAATGTGTCCCCAATGAGTCCCCATGACCCCACCATGTCCCCAATGTGCTCCCATGATGTCCCCATGATGTCCCCATGTCCCCTTGTCCATTGGAAGACACTTCCAGTTGAGTTGAGGTCTTTGCATCCCATGACGTTGCTCCCCTTGTGGTGTCCCCAAGGTGTCCCCAATGTGTCCCAACCACGTCCCCACCATGTCCCCCTGTCCCCATGATGTCCCCATGTCCCCTTGTCCATTGGAAGACGCCCCAGTTGAGTTGAGGTCTTTACATCCCACGACCTTCCTCCCCCTGTGGTGTCCCCAAGGTGTCCCAAATGTGTCCCCATGACCCCACCATGTCCCCAATGTGTCCCCATGATGTCCCCATGATGTCCCCATGATGTCCCCATTTCCCCTTGTCCATTGGAAGACGCCCCAGTTGAGTTGAGGTCTTTGCATCCCATGACGTTCCTCCCCCCGTGGTGTCCCCAAGGTGTCCCCAAGGTGTCCCAACCACGTCCCCACCATGTCCCCCTGTCCCCACGACGTCCCCAGTGTGTCCCCATGTCCCTACCATGACCCCATGATGTCCCCATGTCCCCTTGTCCATTGGAAGACGCTTCCAGTTGAGTTGAGGTCTTTGCATCCCACGACCTTCCTCCCCTTGTGGTGTCTCCAAGGTGTCCCCAATGTGTCCCAATGAGTCCCCATGACCCCACCGTGTCCCCAATGTGTCCCCATGATGTCCCCATGTCCCCTTGTCCATTGGAAGACGCTTCCAGTTGAGTTGAGGTCTTTGCATCCCACGACCTTCCTCCCCCTGTGGTGTCCCCAAGGTGTCCCAAATGTGTCCCCATGACCCCACCATGTCCCCAATGTGCTCCCATGATGTCCCCATGATGTCCCCAATGTGTCCCCATGATGTCCCCATGTCCCCTTGTCCATTGGAAGACGCCCCAGTTGAGTTGAGGTCTTTGCATCCCACGACCTTCCTCCCCTTGTGGTGTCCCCAAGGCGTCCCCACCGCGTCCCCACCGCGTCCCCCTGTCCCCGCGACGTCCCCAGGACGTCCCCGTCCCCGTGTCGCGCAGGTGGACGCGCGTGATCGTGGAGAAGCCGTTTGGGCGGGACCTGCGCAGCTCGGAGGCGCTGTCGGCCCAGCTGGGGGCGCTGTTCCGCGAGGAGCAGCTCTACCGCATCGACCACTACCTG
Source organism: Patagioenas fasciata (assembly GCF_037038585.1). NCBI lineage: Eukaryota > Metazoa > Chordata > Aves > Columbiformes > Columbidae > Patagioenas > Patagioenas fasciata. The sequence goes on from NC_092555.1 coordinate 3,417,513, forward strand.
GGCAAGGAGATGGTGCAGAACCTCATGGTGCTCCGGTGGGGACATCGGGGACGCGGGGGGCAATGGGGGCGTTGGGGGTCATGGGGGCATTGGGGGTAATGGGGACATGGGGGACATGGGGGGCATTGGGACATTGGGGGCATTGGGGACATGTGGGGCAATGGGGGACATGGGGACATGGGGACATGAGGGGCATTGGGGACAATGGGGACATTGGGGGCAGTGGGGACATGGGGGGCATTGGGGATATGGGGGACATGGGGACATGGGGGGCAATGGGGGACATGGGGACATGGGGACATGAGGGGCATTGGGGACAATGGGGACATTGGGGGCAATGGGGACATGGGGGGCAATGGGGGCAATGGGGACATTGGGGACATTGGGGACATGGAGGACATGGGGGGACATGAGGTCAATGGGGGGACATTGAGGTCAATGGGGGGACATTGGGGACATTGGGGGGACATTGAGGTCAATGGGGGGACATTGAGGTCAATGGGGGGACGTGAGGACAATGGGGGAACACGGGGGGACACGAGGACAACGGGAGGACATGGGGGACAATGGGGGGACATGAGGTCAATGGGGGACATTGGGGACAATGGGGGGACATTGAGGTCAGTGGGGGGACATTGAGGTCAATGGGGGGACATTGGGGACAATGGGGGGACATTGAGGTCAGTGGGGGGACATTGAGGTCAATGGGGGGACATTGGGGACAATGGGGGAACATTGAGGTCAATGGGGGGACATTGAGGTCAATGGGGGGACGTGAGGACAATGGGGGAACACGGGGGGACACGAGGACAACGGGAGGCCATGGGGGACAATGGGGGGACATGAGGTCAATGGGGGACATTGGGGACAATGGGGGGACATTGAGGTCAATGGGGGGACATTGGGGACAATGGGGGAACATTGGGGACAATGGGGGGACATTGAGGTCAATGGGGGGACATTGAGGTCAATGGGGGGACATTGGGGACAATGGGGGAACATTGGGGACAATGGGGGGACATTGAGGTCAATGGGGGGACATTGGGGACAATGGGGGAACATTGGGGACAATGGGGGGACATTGAGGTCAATGGGGGGACATTGGGGACAATGGGGGAACATTGGGGACAATGGGGGGACATTGAGGTCAATGGGGGGACATTGGGGACAATGGGGGGACATTGGGGACAATGGGGGGACATTGAGGTCAATGGGGGGACGTGAGGACAATGGGGGAACACGGGGGGACACGAGGACAACGGGAGGCCATGGAGGACAATGGGGGGACAATGGGGGGGCATTGGGGACAATGGGGGGACATTGAGGTCAATGGGGGGACATTGAGGTCAATGGGGGGACGTGAGGACAATGGGGGGACATTGAGGTCAATGGGGGGACGTGAGGACAATGGGGGAACACGGGGGGACACGAGGGCAACGGGAGGCCATGGGGGACAATGGGGGGACATGAGGTCAATGGGGGACATTGGGGACAATGGGGGGACATTGAGGTCAATGGGGGGACATTGGGGACAATGGGGGGACGTGAGGACAATGGGGGAACACGGGGGGTCACGAGGACAACGGGAGGCCATGGGGGACAACGGGGGGACACTGGGGTGACATTGGGGACAATGGGGTGACATTGGGGACCCGGGGTGACATTGGGGACCCGGGGGTGACACGGGGCCGTCCCCGCCGCCGCCGTTGTCCCCAGGTTCGGGAACCGGCTGTTCGGGCCCATCTGGAACCGGGACAACGTGGCGTGCGTGGTGGTGACGTTCAAGGAGCCGTTCGGCACCGACGGCCGCGGCGGCTACTTCGACGCCTTCGGCATCATCCGGTGCGGCCACCGCCCCGCCGTCCCCAACTGTCCCCAGCCGTCCCCAGGGGTCCCCGAGGCTGCCATGGGGTGCTGGGACCCATAACGATGTCCCCAAGGGTTCTTATGGGTGGTGGGACCCATAACGATGTCCCCATGGGTTCTTATGGGTGGTGGGACCCATAACGATGTCCCCAAGGGTCCTCAAGGGTCCCCAAGGGTTCTTATGGGTGGTGGAACCCATAACGATGTCCCCAAGGGTCCCCAAGGGTTCTTATGGGTGGTGGGACCCATAATGATGTCCCCAAGGGTTCTTATGGGTGGTGGGACCCATAACGATGTCCCCAAGGGTCCTCAAGGGTCCCCAAGGGTTCTTATGGGTGGTGGGACCCATAACGATGTCCCCAAGGGTCCTCAAGGGTCCCCAAGGGTTCTTATGGGTGGTGGAACCCATAACGATGTCCCCAAGGGTTCTTATGGGTGGTGGAACCCATAACGATGTCCCCAAGGGTCCTCAAGGGTCCCCAGGGGTTCTTATGGGTGGTGGGACCCATAACAACGTCCCCAAGGGTCCCCAAGGGTTCTTATGGGTGGTGGGACCCATAACGACGTCCCCAAGGGTTCTTATGGGTGGTGGGACCCATAACGATGTCCCCAAGGGTTCTTA
>NC_092555.1:3427500-3457705 GCF_037038585.1 Patagioenas fasciata
TGTCAGGCCCAAAATTGAGGTGGTTTAGGCCCCAAAATTAGGGAGTGTTAGGCCCCAAAATTGAGGTGGTTTAGGTCAAGAAAATGGGGTGGTTTAGGCCCCAAATTGGGAGTTGTAGGCCCAAGATGAACACCAAGCGGCCCGGGCTCAGCCTGCAGCCCCTGGAGGCCGAGCTCGACCTCACCTACGGCACCGATACCGGGTGGGTGGGGAGGCCGCGGAAATGGGGGGCTGGGGTAAGAAATTGGGGGGTTCAGGCCCAAAATTGGGGCGTTCTAGGCCCAAAATTGAGGTGGTTTAGGTCAAAAATTGAGGTGGTTTAGGCCCCCAAATTAGGGAGTATTAGGGCCAAAATTGGGGTGGTTTAGGCCCAAAATTGAGGTGGTTTAGGCCCAAAATTGAGGTGGTTAAGGCCCAAAATTAGGGAGTGTTAGGCCCCAAATTGGGGTGGTTTAGGCCCCAAAAATGGGGAGGTTTAGGCCCAAAATTGAGGTGGTTTAGGTCAAGAAAATGGGGTGGTTTAGGCCCAAAATTGAGGTGGTTTAGGCCCCAAATTGAGGTGGTTTAGGCCCAAATTAAGGGAGTATTAGGCCCAAAATTGAGGTGGTTTAGGCCCAAAATTGAGGTGGTTTAGGTCAAGAAAATGGGGAGGCTTAGGCCCCAAAATTAGGGAGTGTCAGGCCCAAAATTGAGGTGGTTTAGGCCCCAAAATTAGGGAGTGTTAGGCCCCAAAATTGAGGTGGTTTAGGTCAAGAAAATGGGGTGGTTTAGGCCCCAAATTGGGAGTTGTAGGCCCAAGATGAACACCAAGCGGCCCGGGCTCAGCCTGCAGCCCCTGGAGGCCGAGCTCGACCTCACCTACGGCAGCCGATACCGGGTGGGTGGGGAGGCCGCGGAAATGGGGGGCTGGGGCAAAAAATGGGGTGGTTTAGGCCCAAAATTGGGGCGTTCTAGGCCCAAAATTGAGGTGGTTTAGGTCAAAAAATGGGGTGGTTTAGGCCCAAAATTGAGGTGGTTTAGGCCCAAAATTGAGGTGGTTTAGGTCAAAAAATGGGGTGGTTTAGGCCCAAAATTGGGGCGTTCTAGGCCCGAAATTGAGGTGGTTTAGGCCAAAAAATGGGGTGGTTTAGGCCCAAAATTGGGGCGTTCTAGGCCCAAAATTGAGGTGGTTTAGGCCCCAAAATTGAGGTGGTTTAGGCCCAAAATTGAGGTGGTTTAGGTCAAGAAAATGGGGTGGTTTAGGCCCAAAATTGAGGTGGTTTAGGCCCAAAATTGAGGTGGTTTAGGCCCCAAAATTGAGGTGGTTTAGGCCTGAAATTGAGGTGGTTTAGGCCCAAAATTAGGGAGTGTTAGGCCCAAAATTGAGGTGGTTTAGGCCAAAAAATGGGGAGGTTTAGGTCATGAAAATGATGTGGTTTAGGCCCAAAATTGAGGTGGTTTAGGCCCCAAAATTAGGGAGTGTTAGGCCCCAAAATTGAGGTGGTTTAGGTCAAGAAAATGGGGTGGTTTAGGCCCCAAATTGGGAGTTGTAGGCCCAAGATGAACAGCAAGCGGCCCGGGCTCAGCCTGCAGCCCCTGGAGGCCGAGCTCGACCTCACCTACGGCAGCCGATACCGGGTGGGTGGGGAGGCCGTGGAAACGGGGGGGAAATGGGGAGAAACGGGGGGCTGGGGCAAAAAATGGGGTGGTTTAGGCCCAAAATTGGGGCGTTCTAGGCCCGAAATTGAGGTGGTTTAGGCCAAAAAATGGGGAGGTTTAGGCCAAAAAATGGGGAGGTTTAGGCCCAAAATTGAGGTGGTTTAGGCCCAAAATTGAGGTGGTTTAGGCCCCAAAATTGAGGTGGTTTAGGCCCCAAAATTGAGGTGGTTTAGGCCCAAAATTAGGAAGTATTAGGCCCAAAATTGAGGTGGTTTAGGCCAAAAAATGGGGAGGTTTAGGCCAAAAAATGGGGAGGTTTAGGCCCAAAATTGAGGTGGTTTAGGCCCAAAATTGAGGTGGTTTAGGCCCCAAAATTGAGGTGGTTTAGGCCCCAAAATTGAGGTGGTTTAGGCCCAAAATTAGGAAGTATTAGGCCCAAAATTGAGGTGGTTTAGGCCAAAAAATGGGGAGGTTTAGGCCCCAAAATTGAGGTGGTTTAGGCCAAAAAATGGGGAGGTTTAGGCCCAAAAATGGGGTGGTTTAGGCCCAAAATTGAGGTGGTTTAGGCCCAAAATTGAGGTGGTTTAGGCCTGAAATTGAGGTGGTTTAGGCCCAAAATTAGGGAGTGTTAGGCCCCAAATTGAGGTGGTTTAGGCCCAAAATTGAGGTGGTTTAGGTCAAGAAAATGGGGTGGTTTAGGCCTGAAATTGGGGCATTCTAGGCCCAAAATTGAGGTGGTTTAGGCCCCAAAATTGAGGTGGTTTAGGTCATGAAAATGAGGTGGTTTAGGCCCCAAAATTGGGGCATTCTAGGCCCGAAATTGAGGTGGTTTAGGTCAAAAAATAGGGTGGTTTAGGCCCAAAATTGAGGTGGTTTAGGCCCCAAATTGGGAGTTGTAGGCCCAAGATGAACAGCAAGCGGCCCGGGCTCAGCCTGCAGCCCCTGGAGGCCGAGCTCGACCTCACCTACGGCACCGATACCGGGTGGGTGGGGAGGCCGCGGAAATGGGGGGCTGGGGCAAAAAATGGGGTGGTTTAGGCCCAAAATTGGGGCGTTCTAGGCCCAAAATTGAGGTGGTTTAGGCCCAAAATTGAGGTGGTTTAGGCCCCCAAATTAGGGAGTATTAGGCCCAAAATTGGGGTGGTTTAGGCCCAAAATTGAGGTGGTTTAAGTCAAGAAAATGGGGTGGTTTAGGCCCAAAATTGAGGTGGTTTAGGCCCAAAATTGAGGTGGTTTAGGTCAAGAAAATGAGGTGGTTTAGGCCCCAAAATTGGGGCATTCTAGGCCCAAAATTGAGGTGGTTTAGGCCCCAAAAATGGGGAGGTTTAGGCCCAAACTTAAGGTTGTTTAGGCCTAAAATTGAGGTGGTTTAGGCCCAAAATTAGGGAGTGTTAGGCCCAAAATTGAGGTGGTTTAGGCCCCAAAACTGAGGTGGTTTAGGTCAAGAAAATGGGGTGGTTTAGGCCCCAAATTGGGAGTTGTAGGCCCAAGATGAACAGCAAGCGGCCCGGGCTCAGCCTGCAGCCCCTGGAGGCCGAGCTCGACCTCACCTACGGCAGCCGATACCGGGTGGGTGGGGAGGCCGCGGAGATGGGGGGCTGGGGTAAGAAATTGGGGGGTTCAGGCCCAAAATTGGGGCGTTCTAGGCCCGAAATTGAGGTGGATTAGGCCAAAAAATGGGGTGGTTTAGGCCCAAAATGGGGGCGTTCTAGGCCCGAAATTGAGGTGGATTAGGCCAAAAAATGGGGTGGTTTAGGCCCAAAATGGGGGCGTTCTAGGCCCGAAATTGAGGTGGTTTAGGCCAAAAAATGGGGTGGTTTAGACCTAAAATTGGGGCGTTCTAGGCCCAAAATTGAGGTGGTTTAGGCCCCAAAATTGAGGTGGTTTAGGCCCAAAATTGAGGTGGTTTAGGTCAAGAAAATGGGGTGGTTTAGGCCCAAAATTGAGGTGGTTTAGGCCCAAAATTGAGGTGGTTTAGGCCCCAAAATTGAGGTGGTTTAGGCCTGAAATTGAGGTGGTTTAGGCCCAAAATTAGGGAGTGTTAGGCCCAAAATTGAGGTGGTTTAGGCCAAAAAATGGGGAGGTTTAGGTCATGAAAATGATGTGGTTTAGGCCCAAAATTGAGGTGGTTTAGGCCCCAAAATTAGGGAGTGTTAGGCCCCAAAATTGAGGTGGTTTAGGTCAAGAAAATGGGGTGGTTTAGGCCCCAAATTGGGAGTTGTAGGCCCAAGATGAACAGCAAGCGGCCCGGGCTCAGCCTGCAGCCCCTGGAGGCCGAGCTCGACCTCACCTACGGCAGCCGATACCGGGTGGGTGGGGAGGCCGCGGAGATGGGGGGCTGGGGTAAGAAATTGGGGGGTTCAGGCCCAAAATTGGGGCGTTCTAGGCCCAAAATTGGAGTTGTTTAGGCCAAAAATTGAGGTGGTTTAGGCCCCAAAATTGAGGTGGTTTAGGCCCAAAATTGAGGTGGTTTAGGCCCAAAATTGAGGTGGTTTAGGTCAAGAAAATGGGGTGGCTTAGGCCCCAAAATTAGGGAGTGTTAGGCCCAAAATTGAGGTGGTTTAGGCCCCAAATTGAGGTGGTTTAAGTCAAGAAAATGGGGAGGTTTAGGCCCAAAATTGAGGTGGTTTAGGCCCAAAATTGAGGTGGTTTAGGCCTGAAATTGAGGTGGTTTAGGCCCAAAATTAGGGAGTGTTAGGCCCCAAATTGAGGTGGTTTAGGCCCAAAATTGAGGTGGTTTAGGTCAAGAAAATGGGGTGGTTTAGGCCCAAAATTGGGGCATTCTAGGCCCAAAATTGAGGTGGTTTAGGCCCCAAAATTGAGGTGGTTTAGGTCATGAAAATGAGGTGGTTTAGGCCCCAAAATTGGGGCATTCTAGGCCCGAAATTGAGGTGGTTTAGGTCAAAAAATAGGGTGGTTTAGGCCCAAAATTGAGGTGGTTTAGGCCCCAAATTGGGAGTTGTAGGCCCAAGATGAACAGCAAGCGGCCCGGGCTCAGCCTGCAGCCCCTGGAGGCCGAGCTCGACCTCACCTACGGCACCGATACCGGGTGGGTGGGGAGGCCGCGGAAATGGGGGGCTGGGGCAAAAAATGGGGTGGTTTAGGCCCAAAATTGGGGCGTTCTAGGCCCAAAATTGAGGTGGTTTAGGCCCAAAATTGAGGTGGTTTAGGCCCCCAAATTAGGGAGTATTAGGCCCAAAATTGGGGTGGTTTAGGCCCAAAATTGAGGTGGTTTAAGTCAAGAAAATGGGGTGGTTTAGGCCCAAAATTGAGGTGGTTTAGGCCCAAAATTGAGGTGGTTTAGGTCAAGAAAATGAGGTGGTTTAGGCCCCAAAATTGGGGCATTCTAGGCCCAAAATTGAGGTGGTTTAGGCCCCAAAAATGGGGAGGTTTAGGCCCAAACTTAAGGTTGTTTAGGCCTAAAATTGAGGTGGTTTAGGCCCAAAATTAGGGAGTGTTAGGCCCAAAATTGAGGTGGTTTAGGCCCCAAAACTGAGGTGGTTTAGGTCAAGAAAATGGGGTGGTTTAGGCCCCAAATTGGGAGTTGTAGGCCCAAGATGAACAGCAAGCGGCCCGGGCTCAGCCTGCAGCCCCTGGAGGCCGAGCTCGACCTCACCTACGGCAGCCGATACCGGGTGGGTGGGGAGGCCGCGGAGATGGGGGGCTGGGGTAAGAAATTGGGGGGTTCAGGCCAAAAATTGGGGCGTTCTAGGCCCGAAATTGAGGTGGATTAGGCCAAAAAATGGGGTGGTTTAGGCCCAAAATGGGGGCGTTCTAGGCCCGAAATTGAGGTGGATTAGGCCAAAAAATGGGGTGGTTTAGGCCCAAAATGGGGGCGTTCTAGGCCCGAAATTGAGGTGGTTTAGGCCAAAAAATGGGGTGGTTTAGACCTAAAATTGGGGCGTTCTAGGCCCAAAATTGAGGTGGTTTAGGCCCCAAAATTGAGGTGGTTTAGGCCCAAAATTGAGGTGGTTTAGGTCAAGAAAATGGGGTGGTTTAGGCCCAAAATTGAGGTGGTTTAGGCCCAAAATTGAGGTGGTTTAGGCCCCAAAATTGAGGTGGTTTAGGCCTGAAATTGAGGTGGTTTAGGCCCAAAATTAGGGAGTGTTAGGCCCAAAATTGAGGTGGTTTAGGCCAAAAAATGGGGAGGTTTAGGTCATGAAAATGATGTGGTTTAGGCCCAAAATTGAGGTGGTTTAGGCCCCAAAATTAGGGAGTGTTAGGCCCCAAAATTGAGGTGGTTTAGGTCAAGAAAATGGGGTGGTTTAGGCCCCAAATTGGGAGTTGTAGGCCCAAGATGAACAGCAAGCGGCCCGGGCTCAGCCTGCAGCCCCTGGAGGCCGAGCTCGACCTCACCTACGGCAGCCGATACCGGGTGGGTGGGGAGGCCGCGGAGATGGGGGGCTGGGGTAAGAAATTGGGGGGTTCAGGCCCAAAATTGGGGCGTTCTAGGCCCAAAATTGGAGTTGTTTAGGCCAAAAATTGAGGTGGTTTAGGCCCCAAAATTGAGGTGGTTTAGGCCCAAAATTGAGGTGGTTTAGGCCCCAAAATTGAGGTGGTTTAGGCCCAAAATTGAGGTGGTTTAGACCCCCAAAATGGGGTGGTTTAGGCCCCAAAATTAGGGAGTGTTAGGCCCAAAATTGAGGTGGTTTAGGCCCCAAAATTAGGGAGTGTTAGGCCCAAAATTGAGGTGGTTTAGGCCCCCCAAAAATGGAGTGGTTTAGGCCCAAAAGTGGGGTGTTTTGGGCCAAAAAAATGGGGCGTTTTAGGCCCCAAATGGGGGCTTTTTAGGCCCCCAAAAATGGGGCGTTTCAGGCCAAAAAATGGGGTCGTTTAGGCCCCAAAATGGGGTGTTTGGGGCCCAAAATTGGGGTGGTTGAGGCCCAAAAATGGGGAGTTTGGGCCCCAAAATGGGGCTTTTTAGGCCTAAAATTGGGGCGTTTTAGGCCCCCAAATGGGGCATTTTAGGCCCAAAAATGAGGATTTTGGACCATTAAGACCCAAAAATGCTTCCAAAACCCCCAAAATTGGACTTTTAGCCCCAAAATTATCACAAAACGCCCCAAATTGGTTCAAAAGCCACGACGTTCGAGGCCTAAAAATGGCGCCAAAACCGCTTCAAAAAACCCCAAAAATGGATCATTTAGCCCCAAAAAAAGCCCCAAAACCCCCAAAAATGGTTCCAAACACCCCGAATTTCACCGGAAGGCCCCAAAAAGCCCCAAAATCACCCGATTTTACCCCAAATTAGGGCGTGAAGCTGCCGGACGCCTACGAACGCCTCCTGCTGGACGTGATCTGCGGCAACCAGACCCATTTTGTGCGCAGGTGACATTTTTGGGGCCGTTTTTGGGGCGTTTTACCCAAAAATGGCGACTTTGGGGTGGCCTGGACGCTTGGGGACGTTTTGGGGACATTTTTAGTCATTTTTTGACCCTTTTTTTGGGTCATTTTGCCCAAAAATGACGAATTTTGTGCAGCTGAGGGGGGAGGGGAAATTAGGCCCATTTTTGCTCATTTTTCGCCATTTTTGGACCCATTTTTGTGCCGTTTTCGCCCAAAATCACAACCTGGGGTGGGGGAGGGGACAGTGGTGACATTTTGGGCCATTTTTACCCATTTTTGACCCATTTTTTGGGTCATTTTCCCCCAAAAATGATGAGTTTTGTGCAGCTGAGGGAGAGGGGAAATTAGGCCAAATTTTGCTCGTTTTTCGCCATTTTTGGACCCATTTTTGTGCCGTTTTCGCCCAAAATCACAACCTGGGGTGGGGGAGGGGACATTGGTGACATTTTTGGCCATTTTTACCCATTTTTTGACCCATTTTTTGGGACTTTTTTCCCCCCAAAATGCTGAGTTTTGTGCAGCTGAGGGGGAGGGGAAATTAGGCCCAATTTTGCTCGTTTTTCGCCATTTTTGGACCCATTTTTTCTGCGTTTTGGCCCAAAATCACAACCTGATGTGGGGGAGGGGACATGGGTGACATTTTGGGCCATTTTTACCCTTTTTTGACCCATTTTTTGGGGCTTTTTCCCCCCAAAATGACGAGTTTTTTGCAGCTGAGGGAGAGGGGAAATTAGGCCCAATTTTGCTCATTTTTCGCCATTTTTGGACCCATTTTTGCACCGTTTTGGCCCAAAATCACAACCTGGGGTGGGGGAGGGGACATTGGTGACATTTTTTGGCCATTTTTACCCTTTTTTGACCCATTTTTTTGACTTTTTTTACCCAAAAGTGCTGAGTTTTGCGCTGCTGAGGGAGAGGGGAAATTAGGCCCATTTTTGCTCATTTTTCGCCATTTTTGGACCCATTTTTGCGCCGTTTTCCCCCAAAATCACAACCTGAGGTGGGGGAGGGGACATTGGTGACATTTTGGGTCATTTTTAGTTGTTTTTGACCCTTTTTTTGGGTCATTTTGCCCAAAAATGATGAGTTTTGTGCAGCTGAGGGAGAGGGGAAATTAGGCCCATTTTTGCTCATTTTTTGCCATTTTTTGACCCATTTTTGCGCCGTTTTGGCCCAAAATCACAACCTGGGGTGGGGGAGGGGACATTGGTGACATTTTGGTCATTTTTAGCTGTTTTTGACCCATTTTTTTGACTTTTTTTTACCCAAAAATGCTGAGTTTTGTGCAGCTGAGGGAGAGGGGAAATTAGGCCCAATTTTGCTCATTTTTCGCCATTTTTTGACCCAGTTTTGCGCCGTTTTCGCCCAAAATCACAACCTGGGGTGGGGGAGGGGACATTGGTGACGTTTTTAGCCATTTTTACCCATTTTTGACCCATTTTTTGGGCTTTTTTTACCCAAAAATGACGAGTTTTCTGCAGCTCAGGGGAAGGGGAAATCAGGCCCATTTTTGCTCATTTTTCGCCATTTTTGGACCCATTTTTGCGCCGTTTTCGCCCAAAATCACAACCTGGGGTGGGGGAGGGGATATTGGTGACATTTTGGGTCATTTTTAGTTGGTTTTGACCCTTTTTTTGGGTCATTTTGCCCAAAAACGACGAATTTTGTGCAGCTGAGGGGGGAGGGGAAATTAGGCCCATTTTTGCTCATTTTTCGCCATTTTTGGACCCATTTTTGTGCCGTTTTCGCCCAAAATCACAACCTGGGGTGGGGGAGGGGACAGTGGTGACATTTTGGGCCATTTTTACCCATTTTTGACCCATTTTTTGGGTCATTTTCCCCCAAAAACGACGAGTTTTGTGCAGCTGAGAGAGAGGGGAAATTAGGCCCAGTTTTGCTCATTTTTCGCCATTTTTGGACCCATTTTTGCGCCGTTTTCCCCCAAAATCACAACCTGATGTGGGGGAGGGGACATTGGTGACGTTTTTGGCCATTTTTACCCATTTTTGACCCATTTTTTGGGCGATTTTAACAAAAAATGACGAGTTTTTTGCAGCTGAGGGGGATGGGGAATTAGGCCCAATTTTGCTCATTTTTCGCCATTTTTGGACCCATTTTTGCGCCGTTTTCCCCCAAAATCACAACCTGGGGTGGGGGAGGGGACATGGGTGACATTTTGGGCCATTTTTACCCATTTTTGACCCATTTTTTGGGTCATTTTGCCCAAAAATGATGAGTTTTGTGCAGCTGAGGGGGAGGGGGAATTAGGCCCAATTTTGCTCATTTTTCGCCATTTTTGGACCCATTTTTGCGCCGTTTTCGCCCAAAATCGCAACCTGGGGTGGGGGAGGGGCCTCGGGTGCCATTTTTGCTCATTTTCACCCATTTTTGCCCCGTTTCCGGGTGATTTTGCCCCAAAAAGCGACGAACTGCGCGAGGCCTGGCGAATCTTCACCCCCCTGCTCGACGCCATCGACCAAAGCGCCCAGAAACCCATTCCCTATAAGCACGGGAGGTGGGGCCGCTATGGGGCAGCTGTGGGGCGGCTATGGGGCTGGGAGGGGGGGGGGGGGGGGCACTTATGGGGCGCTATGGGGGTTGGGGGATGGAAAATGGGGCGTTTTGGGGGGAAAAAATGGGGATTTTGGGGGGTGTTATGGGGCACTTATGGGGCTGGGGACCTCACTTATGGGGCTGGGGGCTCTTATGGGGCACTTATGGGGCAGCTATGGGGCTGGGGCACCACTTATGGTGCACTTGTGAAGCACTATGGGGCAGCTATGGGGCTGGGGGCACACTTACGGGGCCCTATGGGGCTGGGGAGATCACTTATGGGGCTGGGGGGACTCTTATGGGGAACTTATGGGGCAGCTATGGGGCTGGGGAAGGTCACTTATGGGGCTGGGGGGCATCACTTATGGGGCTCTGTGGGGCTGGGGAGGTCACTTATGGGGCTGGGGAGCATCACTTATGGGGCTCTGTGGGGCTGGGGAGGTCACTTATGGGGCTGGGGGCATCACTTATGGGGCTTTATGAGGCTGGGGAGGTCACTTATGGGGCTGGGGAGCATCACTTATGGGGCTCTATGGGGCTGGGGAGGTCACTTATGGGGCTGGGGGCATCACTTATGGGGCTCTATGGGGCTGGGGAGGTCACTTATGGGGCTGGGGGCATCACTTATGGGGCTCTATGGGGCTGGGGAGGTCACTTATGGGGCTGGGGGCATCACTTATGGGGCTCTATGGGGCTGGGGAGGTCACTTATGGGGCTGGGGGCATCACTTATGGGGCTCTATGGGGCTGGGGAGGTCACTTATGGGGCTGGGGGGGCTCTTATGGGGCAGCTATGGGGCTGGGGCATCATGGGGCACTTGTGGAGCACTATGGGGCAGCTATGGGGCTGGAGTGGCACTTATGGGGCACTTGTGGGGCTGGGGGCCCACTTATGGGCCTCTATGGGGCTGGGGGAGGTCACTTATGGGGCTGGGGGGGCTCTTATGGGGCAGCTATGGGGCTGGGGCATCACTTATGGGGCACTTGTGGAGCACTATGGGGCAGTTATGGGGCTGGAGTGGCACTTATGGGGCAGTTGTGGGGCTGGGGGCCCACTTATGGGCCTCTATGGGGCTGGGGGAGGTCACTTATGGGGCTGGGGGGCTCTTATGGGGCACTTATGGGGCTGGGGAGTGCTTATGGGGCACTTATGGGGCACTTATGGGGTTGGGGGGGTCACTTATGGGGTGCTATGGGGCACTTATAGGGCACTTATGGGGCTTGGGGGGGCACTTATGGGGCTGGGGAGTGCTTATGGGGCACTTATGGGGCACTTATGGGGTTGGGGGGGTCACTTATGGGGTGCTATGGGGCACTTAGGGGGCTGGCGGAGGTCACTTATGGGGCTGGGGAGCTCTTATGGGGCACTTATGGGGCGCTATGGGGCACTTGTGGGGCACTTATGGGGCTCGGGGGGCTCTTATGGGGCACTTATAGGGCACTTAGGGGGTGCTATGGGGCACTTATAGGGCACTTAGGGGGTGCTATGGGGCACTTATGGGGCTGGGGGGCACTTATGGGGTGCTACGGGGAGCTTATGGGGTGCTATGGGGCTCTTATGGGGCACTTATGGGGCTGGGGGATCACATATGGGGCACTTATGAGGCACTTATGGGGCTGGGGGGGGTCACTTGTGGGGCACTTATGGGGCTGGGGGTCACTTATGGGGTGCTATGGGGCACTTATGGGGCTGGTGGAGGTCACTTATGGGGCTCGGGGGCTCTTACGGGGCTGGGGGGGTCACTTTTGGGGCACTTATAGGTCGGGGAGGACACTTATGGGGCTGGGGAGTCACTTATGGGGCACATAGGGGGCTGTGGGGCTCCTATGGGGCACTTATGGGGCGCTATGGGTCACTTATGGGGCTGGGGGGACTCGGGGGGCGGGAATTGGGGGGAGAAACGGGGGTTTTGGGGGTTGTTATGGGTCAGGGTGGGGATCTATGGGTCAGATTTGGGGTTCTATGGGGCAGGGTTGGGGTCTCCAGGGTGCTTGGGGTGATGATTTGGGACCCGCTATGGGGCAGGGTTGGGATCTATGGGTCAGGTTTGGGGCTCTATGGGTCAGGATTGGGCTCTATGGGGCAGGGTGGGGCTCTATGGGGCAGGGTGGGGATCTATGGGGCAGGGTGGGGATCTATGGGTCAGGTTTGGGGCTCTATGGGTCAGGATTGGGCTCTATGGGGCAGGGTGGGGATCTATGGGGCAGGATTGGGATCTATGGGGCAGGGTTGGGGTCTCCAGGGTGCTTGGGGTGATGATTTGGGACCCGCTATGGGGCAGGGTTGGGATCTATGGGTCAGGTTTGGGGCTCTATGGGTCAGGATTGGGCTCTATGGGGCAGGGTGGGGCTCTATGGGGCAGGGTGGGGATCTATGGGGCAGGGTGGGGATCTATGGGTCAGGTTTGGGGCTCTATGGGTCAGGATTGGGCTCTATGGGGCAGGGTGGGGATCTATGGGGCAGGATTGGGATCTATGGGGCAGGGTTGGGGTCTCCAGGGTGCTTGGGGTGATGATTTGGGACCCGCTATGGGGCAGGGTTGGGATCTATGGGTCAGGTTTGGGGCTCTATGGGTCAGGATTGGGCTCTATGGGGCAGGGTGGGGCTCTATGGGTCAGATTTGGGGATCTATGGGGCAGGGTGGGGATCTATGGGTCAGGGTTGGGCTCTATGGGTCAGATTTGGGGATCTATGGGGCAGGGTTGGGGGTCTCCAGGGTGCTTGGGGGCGAAGATTTGGGACCCACTATGGGTCAGGATTGGGCTCTATGGGTCAGGTTTGGGGCTCTATGGGTCAGGGTGGGGATCTATGGGGCAGGGTGGGGATCTATGGGGCAGGGTGGGGATCTATGGGGCAGTGCTGGGATCTATGGGGCAGGGTTGGGGTCTCCAGGGTGCTGGGGGGGAGGATTGGGGACCCACTATGGGGCAGGATTGGGCTCTATGGGTCAGGTTTGGGGCTCTGTGGGTCAGGGTGAGGATCTATGGGGCAGGATTGGGCTCTATGGGGCAGGGTGGGGCTCTATGGGGCAGGGTGGGGATCTATGGGGCAGGGTGGGGATCTATGGGGCAGGGTTGGGGTCTCCAGGGTGCTTGGGGCGATGATTTGGGACCCGCTATGGGGCAGGGTTGGGATCTATGGGTCAGGTTTGGGGCTCTATGGGGCAGGGTGGGGCTCTATGGGTCAGATTTGGGGATCTATGGGGCAGTGCTGGGCTCTATGGGGCAGGGTGGGGATCTATGGGGCAGGATTGGGATCTATGGGGCAGGGTTGGGCTCTATGGGTCAGATTTGGGGATCTATGGGGCAGGGTTGGGGTCTCCAGGGTGCTTGGGGAGATGATTTGGGACCCGCTATGGGTCAGGATTGGGCTCTATGGGTCAGGTTTGGGGCTCTATGGGGCAGGTTTGGGGCTCTATGGGGCAGTGCTGGGATCTATGGGGCAGGGTTGGAGTCTCCAAGATGGCTGGGGGGAGAATTTGGGACCCGCTATGGGTCAGGATTGGGCTCTATGGGTCAAGTTTGGGGCTCTATGGGTCAGGTTTGGGGCTCTATGGGTCAGGGTTGGGCTCTATGGGGCAGTGCTGGGCTCTATGGGGCAGCCCCTCTCCTGCCCCACAGCCGGGGCCCCCCCGAGGCGGACGAGCTGCTCCAACGCGCCGGCTTCCTCTACGAGGGGACCTACAAGTGGGTCGACCCCCACCAGCGCTGACCCACGGCCGCCCCACAGCGACCCACGGCCGCCCCACGGCCGCCCCATAGCGACCTCCCCCCCGACCCGGTGAAAGGTTCCTGGGAATGGGGCTGGGGCGGCTGCCCCACGGCGCCGCTCCTGCCCCATAGATTGCCCGTTCTGCCCCATAGCGCTCCATTCTGCCCCATAGATGCACCATCCTGCCCCATAGCGCTGCATTGGGCCCCATAGGGTCATTCCTGCTGCCCCATAGATTCTCCATTGTGCCCCATAGCACTCCATTGGGCCCCATTGGGTGATTCTTGCTGCCCCATAGATTCCCCCATTGTGCCCCATAGCACTCCATTGTGCCCCATAGCACTCCACTGGGCCCCATAGGGTGATTCCTGCTGCCCCATAGATTCCTCATTCTGCCCCATAGCGCTGCATTCTGCCCCATAGATCCACCATCCTGCCCCATAGCGCTGCATTGGGCCCCATAGGGTCATTCCTGCTGCCCCATAGATTCTCCATTGTGCCCCATAGCGCTCCATTGGGCCCCATTGGGTGATTCCTGCTGCCCCATAGATTCCCCGTTCTGCCCCATAGCGCTCCATTCTGCCCCATAGATCCACCATCCTGCCCCATAGCACTGCATTGGGCCCCATAGGGTCATTCCTGCTGCCCCATAGATTCCCCCATTGTGCCCCATAGCGCTCCATTGTGCCCCATTGGGTGATTCCTGCTGCCCCATAGATTCCCCGTTCTGCCCCATAGCGCTGCATTGTGCCCCATAGCACTCCATTGGGCCCCATTGGGTGATTCCTGCTGCCCCATAGATTCCCCCATTGGGTCCCATAGCACTTCATTCTGCCCCATAGGGTCATTCCTGCTGCCCCATAGATTCCCCCATTGGGCCCCATAGGGTGATTCCTGCTGCCCCATAGATTCCCCCATTGGGCCCCATAGGGTGATTCCTGCTGCCCCATAGATTCCCCATTCTGCCCCATAGCACTCCATTGGGCCCCATAGGGTGATTCCTGCTGCCCCATAGATTCCCCCATTGGGCCCCATAGCACTTCATTCTGCCCCATAGGGTGATCCCTGCTGCCCCACAGATTCCCCCATTGTGCCCCATAGCATTCCATTGTGCCCCATAGCGCTCCATTGTGCCCCATAGCGCTCCATTGGGCCCCATAGCTTCCCTGTTCTGCCCCATAGGGTCATTCCTGCTGCCCCATAGCGCTTCATTCTGCCCCACGGATCCACCATCCTGCCCCATAGATCCCCCCATTGTGCCCCATAGATCCCCCATTGTGCCCCATAGCCCCCCCACCCTGCCCCACACCCTCCTGCCCCCCAGCTGGGACCAAAGCCGTTAACTCAGGGCTCTGCACTCATTAAACCTCTGCAACATCCTCATCAACCCCCTCACTTATGGGGCCGCCCCACACGTCACTTATGGGGCCGCCCCACACTTGTGGGGCCACCTCATCACTTCCACCACCAGACCGCCGTCACTTGTGGGGCAGCCCCACCACTTATGGGACCAACCCCCCATCACTTATGGGGTTGCCCCATACTTATGGGTCCACCCCACACTTATGGGGCAGCCCCATTACTTACGGGACCAACCCCTCATCACTTATGGGGCAGCCCCACACTTATGGGTCCACCCCCCATCACTTATGGGGCAGCCCCCCACTTATGGGTCCACCCCACACTTATGGGACCACCTCCCCATCACCTATGGGGCCACCCCATCACTTTAGGTACCAACCCCCCACCACTTATGGGGCAGCCCCACAAGTCACTTATGGGTCTGCCCCCCCACTTATGGGTCCACCCCACACTTATGGGGCCACCCCATCACTTTCAGTACCAACCCCCCATCACTTATGGGTCCCTTCCCCACTTATGGGTCCACCCCACACTTATGGGACCACCCCCCATCACTTATGGGGCCACCCCATCACTTTCAGTATCAACCCCTTCATCACTTACGGGTCCGCCCCACACGTCACTTATGGGTGCACCCCCCACTTATGGGACCACCCCACACTTATGGGACCACCCCCCATCACTTATGGGGCCACCCCATCAGTTTAGGTACCAACCCCCCATCACTTATGGGGCAGCCCCACACTTATGGGTCCACCCCACACTTACGGGACCACCCCCCATCACTTATGGGGCCACCCCATCACTTATAGGTCCGCCCCACACGTCACTTATAGAGCAGCCCCACACTTATGGGTCCACCCCCCACTTATGGGTCCACCCCACACTTATGGGACCACCCCCCATCACTTATGGGGCCAGCCCATCACTTTCAGTATCAACCCCTTCAACACTTACGGGTCCGCCCCCCACTTATGGGTCCACCCCACACTTACGGGACCACCCCCCATCACTTATGGGGCCACCCCATCAGTTTAGGTACCAACCCCCCATCACTTATAGGTCCGCCCCACACCTCACTTATAGGGCAGCCCCACACTTATGGGTCCGCCCCCCACTTCCACCCCCCCCCAAAACCACCACCATCCTCCTTCTCCACCCTTTTATTCGTTTTCAACGTGTTCCGAACCGCACCGACCGCGCTATGGGGCTGCCCCCCAAGTGTGGGGCTGCCCCCCAAGTGTGGGTCAGCCGGGGGGGCGCCGGGGGACGCAGCCGTCCATGGCGAGCGCCTCGGGCCACCCCTCGTATTTATTGGAGCTGCGGCTGTTCCGGACGTGCTATGGGGCAGGGGGATGAATCAATGGGGGGTCCTGCCCCATAAGTGTGGGGCAGCCCCCCAAGCGGCCGTACCTGCTCGAAGGGGCTCTTGTCCTGCACCCCCTTGGCCCCCACGAACACCCAACTGTCCCTGAACCCCAAATCGGGGGCGGCCGCGCTCCCCAGGTCCGAAAACAGGCGCCGCGTCTCCTCCGTCAGCCTGGGGGGCAGAGGGGTGGGGCTGACCCATAGATCGGGGGGTGACCCATAGATCGGGGGGTGACCCATAGATTGGGGGCTGAGCCAGAGATCGGGGGGTGACCCATGGATTGGGGTCTGACCCATAGATCGGGGGGTGACCCATAGATAGGGGTCTGACCCATAGATCGGGGTCTGAGCCAGAGATCGGGGTCTGACCCATAGATAAGGGGCTGAGCCATAGATTGGGGTCTGACCCATAGATCGGGGGGTGACCCATAGATCGGGGGGTGACCCACAGATCGGGGGCTGAGCCAGAGATTGGGGGGTGACCCATAGATCAGGGTCTGACCCATAAATCAGGGGATGAGCCAGAGATCGGGGTCTGACCCACAGATTGGGGTTTGAGCCATAGATTGGGGTCTGACCCATAGATCGGGGTCTGAGCCATAGATCGGGGGCTGAGCCAGAGATTGGGGTCTGACCCATAGATCGGGGGGTGACCCATAGATCGGGGGGTGACCCATAGATTGGGGTCTGACCCACAGATCGGGGGGTGACCCATAGATAGGGGGCTGAGCCATAGATTGGGGTCTGAGCCAGAGATTGGGGGGTGACCCATAGATCAGGGGGTGACCCATGGATTGGGGTCTGACCCATAGATCGGGGGGTGACCCATAGATCAGGGGGTGACCCATGGATTGGGGTCTGACCCATAGATCGGGGGGTGACCCATAGATCGGGGGCTGAGCCATAGATTGGGGGGTGACCCATAGATCAGGGGGTGAACCACAGATCGGGGGGTGACCCATAGATCGGGGGGTGACCCACAGATCGGGGGCTGAGCCATAGATTTGGGGGTGACCCATAGATCAGGGTCTGACCCATAGATCGGGGGGTGAGCCATAGATCGGGGGGCGACCCATAGATAGGGGGCTGAGCCATAGATTGGGGTCTGACCCATAGATCGGGGGGTGACCCATAGATCGGGGGCTGAGCCATAGATTGGGGGATGAGCCATAGATTGGGGGGTGACCCATAGATTGGGGTCTGACCCATAGATCAGGGGGTGACCCATAGATCGGGGTCTGACCCATAGATTGGGGGCTGAGCCATAGATTGGGGGGTGACCCATAGATTGGGGTCTGACCCATAGATCAGGGGGTGACCCATAGATCGGGGTCTGACCCATGGATTGGGGTCTGAGCCAGAGATCGGGGGGTGACCCATAGATTGGGGGCTGAGCCATAGATCGGGGGGTGACCCAGAGATTGGGGGCTGAGCCAGAGATCGGGGTTTGAGCCAGAGATCGGGGGGTGACCCATAGATCGGGGTCTGACCCATAGATCGGGGGGTGACCCACAGATCGGGGTCTGACCCATAGATCAGGGTCTGAGCCATAGATTGGGGTCTGACCCATAGATCGGGGGGTGACCCAGAGATTGGGGGGTGACCCATGGATTGGGGTCTGACCCAGAGATCGGGGGGTGACCCACAGATCGGGGGTGACCCACAGATCGGGGGCTGACCCATAGATCGGGGGCTGACCCACAGACACCCAATCCCCATCCACAAATCCCAGCCCTGACCTACAAGTCCCTGCCCCATAGATGCCAACTCTGACCCATAGACCCCAACTCTGACCCATAGACCCCAACTCTACCCCATAGATCCCATGTCAGCCCCATAGATACCAACTCTGACCCATAGATCCCAGCCCTGACCCATAGATTCCAGCCCCATAGATCCCAAGTCAGCCCCATAGATTCCAGGCCTGCCCCATAGAACTCAGCACTACCCCCTATATCCAGTTCTGCCCCATAGATCCCAGCCCTGCCCCATAGATCCCTGCCCCATAGACCCCCCATTCAACCCCATTCAAACCCCCATTCAACCCCATTCAAAACGCCCCAAAACCCCCAAATTCACCCCAAAAAACGCCCCCAAAACCCCCAAAAACGCCCCAAAAACCCCAACCCCCCCCAAACCGAACCCCCCCGAATCCCCTAAAACGCCCAAAACGCCCCAAACCCGCCCAAAAAGCCCCAAAAACGCCCAAATTCACCCCAAAATGCCCCATTCAACCCCATTCAAACCCCCATTCAACCCCATTCAAAACGCCCCCAAACCCCCCAAATTCACCCCAAAAAACGCCCCCAAAACGCCCAAAAACGCCCCAAAAACCCCAACCCCCCCCAAACCGAACCCCCCCGAATCCCCTAAAACGCCCAAAACGCCCCAAACCCCCCCAAAAAGCCCCAAAAACGCCCAAATTCACCCCAAAACGCCCCATTCAACCCCATTCAAACCCCCATTCAACCCCATTCAAAACGCCCCAAAACCCCTCAAATTCACCCCAAAAAACGCCCCAAAAACGCCCAAAAATGCCCCAAAAACCCCAACCCCCCCCAAACCGAACCCCCCCGAATCCCCTAAAACGCCCAAAACGCCCCAAACCCCCCCAAAAAGCCCCAAAAACGCCCAAATTCACCCCAAAACGCCCCATTCAGCCCCATTCAAACCCTCATTGAAACCCCATTCAAAACGCCCCAAAACCCCCCAAATTCACCCCAAAAAACGCCCCCAAAACCCCCAAAAACGCCCCAAAAACCCCAACCTCCCCCAAACCGAACCCCCCGAATCCCCTAAAACGCCCAAAACGCCCCAAACCCCCCCAAAAAGCCCCCAAAACGCCCAAATTCACCCCAAAACGCCCCATTCAACCCCATTCAAACCCCCATTCAACCCCATTCAAAACGCCCCAAAACCCCCAAATTCACCCCAAAAAACGCCCCCAAAACGCCCAAAAACGCCCAAAAAACCCCAACCCCCCCCAAACCGAACCCCCCCGAATCCCCTAAAACGCCCAAAACGCCCCAAACCCCCCCAAAAAGCCCCAAAAACGCCCAAATTCCCCCCAAAACGCCCCATTCAACCCCATTCAAACCCCCATTCAACCCCATTCAAAACGCCCCAAAACCCCCAAATTCACCCCAAAAAACGCCCCCAAAACCCCCAAAAACGCCCCAAAAACCCCAACCCCCCCCAAACCGAACCCCCCCGAATCCCCTAAAACGCCCAAAACGCCCCAAACCCGCCCAAAAAGCCCCAAAAACGCCCAAATTCACCCCAAAATGCCCCATTCAACCCCATTCAAACCCCCATTCAACCCCATTCAAAACGCCCCCAAACCCCCCAAATTCACCCCAAAAAACGCCCCCAAAACGCCCAAAAACGCCCCAAAAACCCCAACCCCCCCCAAACCGAACCCCCCCGAATCCCCTAAAACGCCCAAAACGCCCCAAACCCCCCCAAAAAGCCCCAAAAACGCCCAAATTCACCCCAAAACGCCCCATTCAACCCCATTCAAACCCCCATTCAACCCCATTCAAAACGCCCCAAAACCCCTCAAATTCACCCCAAAAAACGCCCCAAAAACGCCCAAAAATGCCCCAAAAACCCCAACCCCCCCCAAACCGAACCCCCCCGAATCCCCTAAAACGCCCAAAACGCCCCAAACCCCCCCAAAATGCCCCAAAAACGCCCAAATTCACCCCAAAACGCCCCATTCAACCCCATTCAAACCCCCATTCAACCCCATTCAAAACGCCCCCAAACCCCCCAAATTCACCCCAAAAAACGCCCCCAAAACGCCCAAAAACGCCCCAAAAACCCCAACCCCCCCCAAACCGAACCCCCCCGAATCCCCTAAAACGCCCAAAACGCCCCAAACCCCCCAAAAAGCCCCAAAAACGCCCAAATTCACCCCAAAACGCCCCATTCAACCCCATTCAAACCCATTCAAAACGCCCCAAAACCCCCCAAATTCACCCCAAAAAACGCCCCCAAAACGCCCAAAAACGCCCCAAAAACCCCAACCCCCCCCAAACCGAACCCCCCCGAATCCCCTAAAACGCCCAAAACGCCCCAAACCCCCCCAAAAAGCCCCAAAAACGCCCAAATTCACCCCAAAACGCCCCATTCAACCCCATTCAAACCCCCATTCAACCCCATTCAAAACGCCCCCAAAACCCCCCAAATTCACCCTAAAAAACGGCCCCAAAACCCCCAAAAACACCCAAAAAACCCCAACCCCCCCCAAACCAAACCCCCCCGAATCCCCTAAAACGCCCAAAACGCCCCAAACCCGCCCAAAAAGCCCCAAAAAGCGGCGTTTTCGGTCACTTGGTGGCGGGGTCGTCGAACGAAGCCACGAGCACCAGGGTCCCCTCGTGCAGCGGCCGCAGGAAGCGCAGCAGCTCCTCCGCCTCTTAATTAGTTAATTAGCGCTAATTAACGCCCGCGAGGGTCAATTTGGACCCCAAAATCGAGTTTTTCGACCCAAAATTGGGGTTTTCGGAGCCGTTTTTGGCCAAAAACGGGGTTTTTGGGCCCAAAATCGCTCACCTCCCGCCCACATGTCGAAGGCCTGGGCCGCAATCAACTCCCCTGTAACGCCTGTAATTAATTAATTAGGGGTTAATTAGCTAATTAGGGGGGGTTGGGGTCTTAATTAAGGGGTTGGGGGGGTGATTAATTAGTTTGGGGGGGATTAATTAATTTGGGGGGGTTAATTAATTGATCTTGGGCTTCATTGGTTTGGGGGTTGATGAATTGATTGGGGGTTCATTAATTAATTGGGGGTTAATTGATTAATTAAGGGTTCATTAAGTAATTGGGGGTTCGTTAAATGATTCGGGGGGATTAATTACCAATTACCCCTAATTAACCCCTTAATTAACCCATTAATTAGCCCCTTAATTAACCTCTTAATTAACCCCCTAATTACCCCTAATTAACCCCACCCCACCACCCCCTTAATTACCCCATCCCCACCACTAATGACCCCTTAATTACCCAACCAATTACCCCTAATTAACCCCTTATTTAACCCCTTAATTACCCCTAATTAACCCCACCCACCCTTTAATTACCCCATCCCCATCACTAATTACCCCCAATTACCCCATTAATGACCCCACCCCCCTAATTACCCCCCAACCACCCTCTAATTACCCCTAATTAGCCTAATTAGCGCTAATTACCGTTAACGAGCGCGATGTTGAGCCCCCGCCCCACGTTGTTGAGGGCGCTGCTCATCAGCCTGTTCATTAAAGCCTTAATTAGCGCCTAATTAGCACTAATGAGGGGTAATCGGGGTTAATGGGGGTGAAAGGGGGCGGGGCCATGACGCACATCCGGCCCTCGAGGCAGATCCGGGGGCCGATGACGTTGGCGGCGCCGCTGACCAATCGGAACGCGAGGCTGGAGGGCGGGCAGGGGCGGGGCAGCCCGCACCGGAAACGAGGCCGGAAGGGGCGGGGCCCTGCGGGGAAGGCGCCCGTGGAGGCCCCGGGCCACGCCCACCGAGCAGTAACCACGCCCACAAAGCCATGGGAGGGCGGGAAATGCCCCCCCCACCCAATAAACCCCGCCCACCAATAAACCCCGCCCACCAACACCAAATCCCGTCCATCAACAACGAACCCCGCCCACCGACCTCAGACCACGCCCCTTCCGGGCCCCGCCCACCGGGAAACCCCGCCCAGCAACCCCAAACTCCACCCACCAACTCAAAGCCCCGCCCACCGACCCCAACCCCACCCACCAACCCGAGACCCCGCCCACCAACCCCTGCCCATTAACAAACCCCGCCCACCCACCCCTGACCCCACCCACCCCTGACCCCACCCACCAGTCCCAGACCCCGCCCACCAACCCCTGCCCATTAACAAACCCTGCCCACCACTTTAAATCCCGCCCGCCAGCTCAAAGCCCCGCCCACCGACCCCAAACCCCACCCACCGACCCCAAACCCCTCCCACCGACTCCAAACCCCACCCACCAGCCCCAAACCCCTCCCACCGACCCCAAACCCCTCCCACCGACCCCAAACCCCGCCCAACAACCCCAAGCCCCTCCCACCAACCCCAAACCCCTCCCACCAGCCCCAACCCCCGCCCACCCACCCCAAACCCCGCCCACCCACCCCAAACCCCGCCCACCAACCCCAAACCCCGCCCACCATCCCCACACCCCGCCCACCATCCCCACACCCCGCCCACCAACCCCACACCCCGCCCACCAACCCCACACCCCGCCCACCGACCCCAAACCCCGCCCACCATCCCCACACCCCGCCCACCGACCCCAAACCCCTCCCACCGTCCCCAAACCCCTCCCACCGACCCCAAACCCCGCCCACCGTCCCCAAACCCCGCCCACCGTCCCCAAACCCCGCCCACCGACCCCAAACCCCTCCCACCGTCCCCAAACCCCTCCCACTGACCCCAAACCCCGCCCACCGTCCCCAAACCCCTCCCACCGTCCCCAAACCCCTCCCACCGACCCCAAACCCCTCCCACCGTCCCCAAACCCCTCCCACTGACCCCAAACCCCGCCCACCGTCCCCAAACCCCTCCCACCGTCCCCAAACCCCGCCCACCAACCCCAAACCCCGCCCACCACCCCAAACCCCTCCCACCGACACCAAACCCCGCCCACCGACCCCAAACCCCTCCCACCAACCCCACACCCCGCCCACCATCCCCAAACCCCGCCCATCAACCCAATCCCCTCCCACCAGCCCCAAACCCCGCCCACCAACCCCAAACCCCGCCCATCAACCCAATCCCCTCCCACCAGCCCCAAACCCCGCCCACCAACCCCAAACCCCGCCCCTCAAGCCAAACCCCGCCCACCAGCCCCAAACCCCGCCCCCTGGTGGCCCCGCCCACCCCCGGCCCCGCCCCCTCACCTGTGGAGGGCGGCTCAGCACCTGGGGGGAGGGGACAGTGAGACCACGCCCAGCAAGGGGGCGGGGTTTGGGGGGTAATTTGGGGGGGGTGGGGCCGTTTGGGGGGGTTTAGGGGTTGAATTTTGGGGGAGTTTGGGGGGATTTTGGGGGTGTTTGGGGGGATTTTTTGGGGTGTTAGGGGGGTGATATTTGGGGTGATTTGGGGTGAATTCAGGGGTGTAATTTCGGGTGATTTTGGGGTATTTTGGGGTACTTTGGGGGGTATTTTTGGGATTTTTTTGGGGTATTTTGGGGGTGATCTCCGGGGTATTTTTTGGGGTGGTTCAGGGTGGTTTGGGGGTGATTTTGGGGGTGATTTTAGGGGGTTAATTTAGGGTGATTTTGGGGTGGTTTTGGGTGTTTTCTGGGTGCTTTGGGGGTGTTTTTTGGGGTGACTTTTGGGTGATTTGGGGTGATTTTTGGGGTGTTTTAGGGGAATCTTGGGGTGGTTTTGGGGTATTTTGGGGTGATTTTGGGGGTGATCTTTGGATGACTTGGGGTGATTTTGGGGTGATTTTTGGGGTAATTTTTGGGGTGATTTGGGGTAATTTTGGGGGTGATTTGGGATAATTTTGGCTGTATTTGGGATAATTTTGGCTGTATTTGGGGTGTTTTTTGGTGATTTTGGGGTGGTTTTGGGTGATTTTTGGGTAATTTGAGGTGTTTTTTGGGGCATTTGGGGGTGATTTGGGGTGGATTTTGGGGAGATTTTGGGTGTTTTGGGGTGTTTTTGGGTGATTTGGGGTGGTTTTGGGGTGTTTTTGGCTGTTTTTGGGGTGTTTTTGGGTGTTTTTGGGTGTTTTTGGCTGTTTTGGGGGTGTTTTTGGGGTGTTTTTGGCTGTTTTTGGGCTGTTTTGGGGGTGATTTTGGGTGTTTTGGGGGTGTTTTTGCGGTGTTTTTTGGGGTGTTTTTGGCTGGTTTTGGGGTGGTTTTGGGTGTTTTTGGGGTGTTTTGGGGTGATTTTGGGGGGTGTTTTTGGGTGATTTTGGCTGTTTTTGGGGTGTTTTTGGCTGTTTTGGGGGTTTTTTTGGCTGTTTTTGGGTGATTTTGGCTGTTTTTGGGGTGTTTTTGGCTGTTTTTGGGTGATTTTGGCTGTTTTTGGGGTGTTTTTGGGTGTTCTGGGTACTCACGCCCCAGCAGCCTGTCCAGCGGCTTTGTCCGTGTGTCCGTCCCCGTCAGCAGCGCCAGCAGCACCCAGGGCAGCGCGGCCGCCGCCGCCACCAGCAGCACCCGCAGGGGGGCTGCCCCATAGAGACCCATAGGGACCCATAGAGTGACCCATAGCGACCCATAGAGACCCATGGAGTGACCCATAGCGACCCATAGAGTGACCCATAGGGACCCATAGAGACCCATGGAGTGACCCATAGGGACCCATAGGGACCCATGGGCTGACCCACCAGCAGCATCCGCAGGGGGGCTGCCCCATAGAGACCCATAGGGACCCATGGAGTGACCCATAGCGACCCATAGAGACCCATGGAGTGACCCATAGGGACCCATAGAGTGACCCATAGGGACCCATGGGCTGACCCACCAGCAGCACCCGCAGGGGGGCTGCCCCATAGGGACCCATAGAGTGACCCATAGCGACCCATAGAGACCCATGGAGTGACCCATAGGGACCCATAGAGTGACCCATAGGGACCCATGGGCTGACCCACCAGCAGCACCCGCAGGGGGGCTGCCCCATAGAGACCCATAGGGACCCATAGAGTGACCCATAGGGACCCATGGAGTGACCCATAGGGACCCATAGAGTGACCCATAGGGACCCATGGGCTGACCCACCAGCAGCACCCGCAGGGGGGCTGCCCCATAGAGACCCATAGGGACCCATAGAGTGACCCATAGCGACCCATAGAGACCCATGGAGGGACCCATGGGCTGACCCACCAGCAGCACCCGCAGTGGGGCTGCCCCATAGAGACCCATGGAGCGACCCATAGGGACCCATAGAGACCCATGGAGCGACCCATAGGGACCCATAGAGACCCATGGAGTGACCCATAGGGACCCATGGGCTGACCCACCAGCAGCACCCGCAGTGGGGCTGCCCCATAGAGACCCATAGGGACCCATAGAGTGACCCATAGCGACCCATAGAGACCCATGGAGCGACCCATAGGGACCCAAAGAGACCCATGGAGTGACCCATAGGGACCCATAGAGACCCATGGAGTGACCCATAGGGACCCATGGACTGACCCACCAGCAGCACCCGCAGTGGGGCTGCCCCATAGAGACCCATAGGGACCCATAGAGTGACCCATAGCGACCCATAGAGACCCATGGAGCGACCCATAGGGACCCAAAGAGACCCATAGGGACCCATAGAGACCCATGGAGTGACCCATAGAGACCCATAGAGACCCATGGAGTGACCCATAGGGACCCATGGGCTGACCCACCAGCAGCACCCGCAGGGGGGCTGCCCCATAGAGACCCATGGAGTGACCCATAGGGACCCATAGAGTGACCCATAGGGACCCACGGAGTGACCCATAGGGACCCATAGGGACCCATGGAGTGACCCATAGGGACCCATAGAGACCCATAGGGACCCATAGGGACCCATGGACTGACCCACCAGCAGCACCCGCAGTGGGGCTGCCCCACAGCGACCCATAGAGTGACCCATAGGGACCCATAGGGACCCATAGGGACCCATGGAGTGACCCATAGAGTGAGTGACCCATAGAGTGAGTGACCCATAGGGACCCATGCACTGACCCACCAGCAGCACCCGCAGTGGGGCTGCCCCATAGCGACCCACAGCGACCCATAGAGCCCCATAGGGACCCCTAGAGACCCCATATGGACCCACAGAGCCCCATGGGGACCCATAGAGTGACCCATAGGGACCCATAGGCTGACCCACACAGACCCATAGAGCCCCACAGAGCCCCATAGCGACCCATAGAGCCCCATAGAACCCCACACGGACCCATAGAGCCCCATAGGGACCCATAGAGTGACCCATAGAGCCCCATAGGGATCCATAGGGACCCATAGAGACCCATAGGGACCCATAGGGACCCCAAGCCCCCCATCCCCCCCCGCCATCCACCCAGCCCCGCCCCCCCCCCCCCAGCCCCCCTTACCCGCCAGGCGCATCGGGGGCGGCTCCGTGGGGCTGGAGCGGGCGCGGGGGGCTCGGAGCCCCACAGGGACCCCCCGGGCCCCCCAGTTCGACCCCAAATGCCCCAAAATCCCCCAACTTGGCCCCAAAAATCCCCCCGAGCGGCTCCGCGGGCCGCGCCTCCCCGCCACTTCCGGTCGCCCGCCCCGCCACTTCCGGTCCCCCGCCCCGCCACTTCCGGTCCCCCCCCGCCGGCCAATCAGAGAGCGGGGGCGGAGCCGCCTGTCAATCATCGGGGTGGGGGCGTGGCCAGGGACACAAAGTGACCCCCAGTGACCCCCCCAGTTCATCCCAGTTCATCCCAGTGACCCCAAAGTGACCCCCAGTGACCCCCAGGGACCCTCCCAGTTCATCCCAGTGACCCCCCCAGTTCCCTGCCAGTTCCCCCCAGTGCTCCCAGTCCCTTCCAGTTCCCCCCAGTCCCCCCAGTTCAATCCCAGTTCCCCCCACTTCATCCCAGTGACCCCCCCAGTCCCCCCAGTCCCCCCAGTTCAATCCCAGTCCCCCCAGTTCAATCCCAGTCCCCCCAGTTCCCCATGAACCAGCGCATCCTTTCTCCACTAAAATCCCTTTTACTGGATCGGGGGGGCGCGGCCAACCCCGGGGGGCGTGGCCAGACCCGGGGGGGCGTGGCCAAACCCGGGTGGGGGCGTTGGGAGCCCCCTGGAGGGGGCGTGTCCGCCGCTCTAAGGGGCGTGACCCGCGCCGCAGGGGGCGGGGCCGGGCTCGGCGGAGCTGGGGGCGTGGTCGGGGGCGGGGCCGGGGGCGGAGGGGGCGGGGCCTCCCAGCAGCACGCGCGCCCCCAGCCGCTCCACGTCATCCAGGCTGAGCGCGCGCAGCCCCAGCGCGTAGTCCTGGGGGGGGGGAGGGGGGGGGGACGTTGGGGACCCCGAAATGGGCCCGAAACGGCCCGAAATGGGCGAGAAATGCGCCGGGAACCCCCCAAATAGCCCGGGAACGACCCGAAATGCTCCAAAAATGCCCCAAAATAGCCCAAAATCCACCCGAAATAGCCCAAAATCCACCCGAAATGCAGCAAAAGACCCCGAAATAGCCCCAAAATCCACCCCAAATGCACCAAAAATGCCCCGAAATAGCCCAAAATGCACCCAAAATGCATTGAATGACCCCAAAATAGCCCCAAAATCCACCCCAAATGCACCAAAAATGCCCCAAAATAGCCCC
The DNA here is from genome assembly GCF_037038585.1 of Patagioenas fasciata. Classification (NCBI taxonomy): domain Eukaryota; kingdom Metazoa; phylum Chordata; class Aves; order Columbiformes; family Columbidae; genus Patagioenas; species Patagioenas fasciata. The sequence continues at coordinate 3,454,752 of NC_092555.1, forward strand.
AAGATCCACCCGAAATAGCCCAAAATCCACCCGAAATGCAGCAAAAGACCCCAAAATAGCCCCAAAATCCACCCCAAATGCACCAAAATAGCCCCAAAATAGCCCAAAATCCACCCAAAATGCATTGAATGACCCCAAAATAGCCCCAAAATCCACCAAAAGACCCCAAAATAGCCCCAAAATCCACCCCAAATGCACCAAAATAGCCCCAAAATAGCCCCAAGATCCACCCAAAGTAGCCCAAAATCCACCCGAAATGCAGCAAAAGACCCCGAAATAGCCCCAAAATCCACCCCAAATGCACCAAAATAGCCCCAAAATAGCCCAAAATCCACCCAAAATAGCCCCAAATCCACTCGAAATGCACCAAAAATGCCCCAAAATAGCCCAAAATCCGCCAAAATAGCCCCAAATCCCATCCCCCCAGTGCCCCCATCCCCCCCACCACACCCCCCCATTCCCATCCCCCTCCTCACCCCCATCCCCCCAGTGCCCCCCACCCCCCCCATTCCCATCCCCCCAGTGCCCCCCTCCCCCCAATTCCCCCCCATTCCCATCCCCCCTCACCCCCCATCCCCCCCATGACCCCCCAGGGACCCCACCCCCCCAACCCCCCTCGCCCCCCATCCCCCCAGTGCCCCCCATCCCCCCCCATTCCCCCCATTCCCATCCCCCCCTCACCCCCCATCACCCCCATTCCCATCCCCCCCATCCCCCAACAGCTCCCATCCCCCCCCACCCCCATCCCCCCTCACCCCCCATTCCCATCCCCCCCATCCCCCCATCCCCCCTCTTCCCCCCCAGTGCCCCCATCCCCCCCTCCCCCCATCCCCCTCCTTCCCCCATCCCCCCTCACCCCCCATTCCCATCCCCCCCATCCCCCATCCCCCCTCTTCCCCCCACAGTGCCCCCCATCCCCCCCCATCCCCCATCCCCCATCCCCCCCATTCCCATCCCCCCCATCCCCCCCTTTCCCCCATCCCCCCTCACCCCCCATTCCCATCCCCCCATTCCCATCCCCCCCATCCCCCCCAGTGACCCCACCCCCCCGTGACCCCGTGACCCCGTGACCCCGTGACCCCGCCCCTCCCCCTCACCCTGCAGAGCTGCCCCATCAGCGCCTGCGCCTCCTGGGCCCCCAGGTGGCGCCCGAGGACCCTCCCCAGGGCCCCCCCGAAGCCCGGGGGGGCGGGGTCCCCGAGCGGGGGGGCGGGGTCCCCGAGGGGGGGGGCGGGGTCCCCGAGGGGGGGGGGCGGGGTCCCCGAGGGGGGGGGGCGGGGGGGGCGGGGTCCCCCGGGGGGGGTTTCAGCACCAAATTGATGCGGGAGGAGGGGCCGATGCTGTAATCGCTCAGACGGCGCTCGTCTGGGGGAGGGGCGGGGGGCGGGGCAGGGGGGGAGGGGCATGGGGGGAGGGGCATGGGGGGGCGGGGGGGCGGGGCATGGGGGGTGGGGCATGGGGGGGATGGGGGGGAGGGGCATGGGGGGGATGGGGGGTGGGGCATGGGGGGGATGGGGGGGAGGGGCATGGGGGGGATGGGGGGAGGGGCATGGGGGGACATAGGGGGAGGGGACATTGGGGGGAGGGGGGTATGGGGGGAGGGGCATGGGGGGAGGGGCATGGGGGGATATGGGGGGATGGGGGGAGGGGATAATGGAGGGGAGGGGCATGAGGGGGACATGGGGGGGAGGGGCATGGGGGGACATGGGGGACATGGGGGGAGGGGCATGGGGGGAGGGGCATGGGGGACATGGGGGGAGGGGTATGGGGGAATATGGGGGGATGAGGGGAGGGGGCATGGGGGGAGGGGCATGGGGGGGAGGGGGCATGGGGGAGGGGCATGGGGGACATGGGGGAGGGGCATGGGGGAATATGGGGGGATGAGGGGAGGGGACATGGGGGGAGGGGCATGGGGGAGGGGCATGGGGGGGAGGGGGCATGGGGGGAGGGGCATGGGGGAATATGGGGGAGATGGGGGAGGGGACATGGGGGGAGGGGCATGGGGGGAGGGGCATGGGGGGGACATGGGGGGGAGGGGCATGGGGGTGAGGGGCATGGGGGAATACGGGGGGATGGGGGGAGGGGATAATGGCGGGGAGGGGCATGGGGGGGAGGGGCATGGGGGGACATGGGGGGAGGGGACATGGGGGGGAGGGGCATGGGGGGGAGGGGCATGGGGGGAGGGGCATGGGGGACATGGGGGGAGGGGCATGGGGGGACATGGGGGGTTGGGGGAGGGGATATGGGGGGAATATGGGGGGATATGGGGGGAGGGGATATGGGGGGTGGGGGAGGGGATTTGGAGGGGATATGGGGGGATGGGGGGGACATGGGGTGGTGGGGGAGGGGACATGGGGGGATATGGGGGGGGTTGGGGGAGGGGACATGGGGGGAATATGGGAGGATGGGGGGTGGGGGAGGGGACATGAAGGGTGGGGGAGGGGATATGGGGGGATATGGGGGGGATGGGAGGATATGGGGGGGGATATGGGGGGTGGGGGAGGGGATTTGGAGGGGATATGGGGGGATGGGCAGGGCATGGAGGTGGGGGAGGGGACATGGGGGGATATGGGGGGTGGGGGGGAGGGGACCCCCCAAAAACCCCGAGAGACACAAAACGTCAAAGAACGGGAAACTTCGCCCCAATTTCATGCAAACCCAAAACCGCCCCCAAATTCCAGCAATACCCCCCAAACCCGCCCCCAAATCCCCCAAATTTCATGCAAATCCCCCAAATCCCCCAAATTCCCCCCAAATCCACTCCAATTTCACCCAAATTTCCCCCAACCCCCCCAAACCCCCCCAACCCCTCCCCCCATCCCCCACCCCCCCAACCCCTTAGACCCCCAACCCCCCCACCCCCCATCCCCCCCAAATCCCCCAACCACTCCTCCCCATCCCCCACCCCCCACCCCCCATCTCCCCCCAACCCCCCACTCCCACTTCGACCCCCA
>NC_092555.1:3757905-3833668 GCF_037038585.1 Patagioenas fasciata
GGGGGACCCCGGCGTCCGGCACTCACCGTTCTCCAGCGGGGGGAGGTCGCAGAGGGACCCGTTCTCATCTGTGGGACCCAAAAAGACAAGGGGGGGTCAGAGCTGCGGAGGCCCCCCGCAAAACCTGCCCCTCCCCCCAGTTTGGGGCCTCCCGCGCCCCCCCAGACCCTCCCCACAAGCCCCCCCTCCCCGGCATCCCCGTTGTGCCCTGGGGAGCCCCCCACTTCCCCCCTGTTGTGCTCTGGAAGCCCCTCGTGTCCCCCCCCGGGCCCTGGAGACCCCCCCATTCCTCACCCAACCCCCGCCCGGCCCTCACCGTGCGCCGCCGTCCCGAGCTGAGCGCGGAGCTGCCGGAGCCGCTGGGCCGCCTCGGCCTGGAGGCGCTGCCGGCGGCGCCGCTGCTCGGGGAGCAGCCCCGGGGCGGCCGCCAGGCGCCGGGCGGCCTCCACCACCTGCAGCTGCACCGCCACCTCCCGCCGGGCCGCCCGCGCCGCCTGCGGGGAGCGGGCAGCGGGCACGGCGGGGCCGGGCCGGGCCGGGCCGCCGTACGGCAGCCGCAGGGGGCGGCCATGCGGGCGTGGGGGCCGCCATGGTTGTACGGAAGCCGCGGGGGGTCAGTTACGGTGGCCGCCGTGGGGCAGGAAGGGTACGGCGGCCACGGGGGGTCACAGCGGGACAGGGACAGCGCGGGGGACGCAAAGGGCATTCTGGGGGCCCCCTCCGCCCCCCCGTGACCCCCCAACCTACCTCGGGGAGCGGCCCTCGGGGGGGACCCCCGGCCCGGCGGCGGGGGGGCGGCTGCGGCCTCTCGCCCGGCTCCAGCGGGTACTCGGGGGGCAGCTGCCCCGTCAGCTCCTGCGCAGCCCGGGGGGACATGGCGGGCTGGGGAGGGCCGGGAGGGGACGGGGGGCACGGGGGCTGCGGGGGGCGGGGGGCCCAGGGAGGGGGGGGAACCCCGAGGGGTCAGGGGTGAGCTGGGGTGAGCGGGGGGTCAGGGGTCAGGGGTCACTCACGGCCTCCTGCAGGCAGAGGCGCCGCAGCTCCCGCAGGCGCAGCCCCAGCGCCTGGCGCAGCCCCCGCTGCCGCTCCCGCAGCTCCTGCAGCCGCCCCGCCGGCCCTGGGGGGCGCAGGGAGGGGCACGGGTCAAGGGGCACTGGGGGCAGGGGTCAAGGGGCGCTGGGGGCACGGGTCAAGGGGCGCCGGGGGCAGGGGTCAAGGGGCACCGGGGGCAGGGGTCAAGGGGCGCCGGGGGCACGGGTCAAGGGGCGCTGGGGGCAGGGATCAAGGGGCGCTAGGGACAGGGGCCACAGGTCAAGGGGCGCTGGGGGCAGGGGTCAAGGGGCGCTGGGGGCAGGGGCATGGGTCAAGGGGCGCCAGGGGCAGGGGTCAAGGAGCGCGGGGGGCACCAGGGAGTAGAGGTCGGGGGCACCGGGGGGCAGAGGTTGGGGGCACTGGGGGACAATGCAGGGTCAGGGGTCAGAGGTCAAGGGGGCACTAGGGGCAGGGGTCAAGGAGTGCGGGGGGGCGCCAGAGAGTAGAGGTCGGGGGCACCAGGGGGCAGAGGTCGGGGTCACCAGGGGGCGGAGGTCAGGGTCACCGGGGGGCAGAGGTCAGGGTCACTGGGGGGCAGAGGTCAGGGTCACCAGGGGGCGGAGGTTGGCGGCACTGGGGGGTGGAGGTTGGGGGCACTGGGGGACACCGCAGGGTCAGGGGTCAGAGGTCAAGGGGGTGCTAGGAGCAGGGGTCAAGGAGCGCGGGGGGGCGCCAGAGAGTAGAGGTTGGGGTCACCGGGGGGCAGAGGTCGGGGGCACTGAGGGCACCACAGGGTCAAGGGTCAGAGGCGGGGACACTTCAGGGTCGGAGGGTCAGGGGTCAGCAGGGGTCAGGGGTCGCGGTACCTGCGGGGCTGTAGGAGCCCGGGGGGAGGATGTGGCCCCTCAGCTCCATGGTGGGGGAGGGGCGGCGCCCATCGGCTGCGGGGGGAGGGGCGTGAACCCAGGCGTCCGGGTGGGGGTCAGGGGTCACGGCCCCTTTCCCCCCTGGAGCCTCTCCCTGGCTCTTCATGCGGCTTCCGCCTGCCCGGCCCCTCCCCCCACCCTCGCCAAAGGGACCCAGGCGTCCGGGCCCAGCTCAGCCCCCCGTGGTGGGGGGAGGGGTGAGACTCGGATGCCTGGGTCCCCCATGGGGGGCTCCAGCCCCCCCCGTTTCCCACAATGCCCCGGGGCAGCCCCCTCCTCCCCCCCACCCCGTTACCTTGACCCGGTGGGTGCTGCTCAGGGGGGGTTGGTGGGACCCAGGCGTCCGGGTGCGGGTCAGCCCCACCCCCCCGGGGGGACCCAGGCGTCCGGGCGGCCCCTCCCCCCGCCGCTGGCCGTGGGGGGACCCAGGCGTCCGGGTGCGGGGTGGCCTCGCTCCCTGCAGAGGGACCCAGGCGTCCGGGCAGGACCACGGGCCTTCACGGGGACCCAGGCGTCCGGGCGGGTGTCGGGGTCCCCCCTGCTTCCCCCCCTCCCCCACCCTGTGATGTCACTTCCTGCCAGCTCCCCCTCCCCCCACGGCCCAGCGCTTCCTGCCGCAGCCCCACAGGCCCCGCTCGGGGCGCCGGGACCCCCGGGACCCCCCGGACCCCACAGGGACCCCTGGGAGCCCCCGACACCCCTCGGGCTTTGCAGTGACCCCCACGTCCCCCCCCAGCCCCACGGCGACTCACAGCCCCCTGCCCCATAGCAGCTCCCCCTGCCCCATAGCAGCTCCCGTGCCCCATAAAGGCCCCCCAGCCCCACATCTCCCCCTGCCCCACAGCAGCCACCCCAGCCCCACATCTCCTGCAGCCCCACATCTCCCCCCAGCCCCATAGCTCCCCCCAGCCCCACAGAGACCACCGCGGCCCCACATCTCCCTCAGCCCCACAGAGACCACCCCAGCCCCACATCTCCCCCCAGCCCCACATCTCCCCCCAGCCCCACAGAGACCACCGCAGCCCCACATCTCCCCCAGCCCCACATCTCCCCCCGTGGCTGCCGTGGGGCGGGGGGGGCGCCATGTCCCGCGGGGCGGCCGAGGGGGCCCCTGCGCCCCCCGCCCCCCCCCCAGCGCCGCCCCCCACGGTGTTGGTGCTGCTGGAGGGGCCCAGCGGCCCCGACGCCCTCCGGCTGCTGGGGTGAGGGGGCAGGGGGGGCCTGGGGGGCTTGGGGGGTCCTGGGGGGGTGGGGGGAAATCTGGGGGGCTCTGGGAGGATGTTTTGGGGGCTCCAGGGAGAGGGGCCTAGGGGCTGTTGGCAGTTTTGTGGGGTTGGGGCTCTAGGGGGATCTATGGGGGGCATATGAGAGGGTTTTGGGGTATCTGGGGGGGCTATGAGGGAGTATTGGGGGTATGTGGGGGGGCTATGATGGGGTATTGGGGGCATCTGGGGGGCTATGGGGGGGTTTGGGGGGTATCTGGGGGAACTATGAGGGGGTCTATGGGGGGCTGTGAAGGGGTTTGGGGGTATCTGGGGGGGCTGTGTGGGGCTTTGGGGGTATCTGGGGGTCCATGGGGGTTTTGGGGTCCATGGGGGGCTGTGTGGCGCTTTGGGGGTATCTGGGGCCCATGGGGGTTTTGGGGTCCATGGGGGGCTGTGTGGGGCTTTGGGGGTATCTGGGGTCCATGGGGGTTTTGGGGTCTATGGGGGGCTGTGTGGGGCTTTGGGGGTATCTGGGGTCCATGGGGGTTTTGGGGTCCATGGGGGTATCTGGGGCCCATGGGGGTTTTGGGGTCCATGGGGGGCTGTGCCATCCCCCGCAGGCTGAGTTCGCTGCTGCCCGAGTCGGGGATCGTGGCCGACATCGAGTGGGACCCCTCTGGCGGGGGGGGGGACCCCGGGGACCCCCCCAGCGACCCCCCCAGCGACCCCCCCGCCGCTGACGACCCCGGCGACCCCTGCCCCGGCACCTTCTACAGCCTGAAGAGCCAGCCCCTCCCCCACAGGTACTGTGACACCCCCCGCCCCCCCACTCCCGCACCCCCCACCCCGCTGACCCCTCCCCCGCAGGGCCGGGCCCCCCCCCGCGCCCCCCCCGTCGCGGGTGCAGCTGCGGCAGCAGCTGATGCGGGCGCAGGCGCAGGAGCAGGAGCGCAGGGAGCGGACGGGCCCCCCCGGGACCCCCCCGGGCCCCGGCCCCTCCCCCGCCATCGCCGTGGGGGCCCCCCCGCCCCGGGCCCCCCCCCACGTGCCCCCCGAGGTGCTCAAGGTGAGAACTGGGGATTGGGGGGTGGGGCTGGGACGTGGGGGGACCCCGGTGGGGGGGCCTGGGAGGTGCGGGGAGAGCTGGGGGGGACACTGGGGTTTGGAGGGGGGCAGGGGGACATGGGGCAGCTTTGGGGGGGGCAGGGGGATGTGGGGGGCTCTGGGGGGGGCGGGGGGATGTGGGGGTCACCGGGGGGCTCTGGGGGGGTCTCCGGCGAGGGGCCGTGTCCCCTGACCCCCCGCCCCCCCAGGTGCAGACCCACCTGGAGAACCCCACCCGGTACCACCTGCGCGCCGCCCAGCGCCAGCAGCTGCGCCAGTTCCTGGGCTCCGCCCGCGGGCGCGGCCCCCCCAGCCCCGCCCCCAGCCCCGCCCCCCCCAGCCCCCCCGCCCCGCTGCCACGCGGCTCCGAGACCGAGGTGAGTGAGGGGGAGGGGCTGCGGTGTCACGCAGGGGGTGCTGATGTCACACAAGGGGTGGTGATGTCGCGCAGCACGTGGTGACGGGCGCTTGTGGGTTCCCCCCCGTGCAGATCGATGACGTCATCGATGAGATCATCAGCCTGGAGTCCAGCTACGAGGACCTGCTGAGCTTCGGCCCGGCCCAGGGGGCGCTGCCGCTCCCCAGCACGGTGCGCGGCCCCTTTAAGAGCCACGGGAGGGGGCGTGGCCTGGGCAGAGCCCGGCTGGGGGGTGTGGCTAGTCACAGCCCCGCCCAGTGGAGGTGTAGGGGGCGTGGCCTCCACCCCATATAAGGCAGCAGGAAATGGGGGGCTTGTTAGCATATGAGGGCAGAGGTGGTGCTGGGTGGGCGTGGCCAAGAGGGGAGCTGGGTGGGGCGTGGCTTGGGATGGGTGGGCGTGTCATGTGGGGGCGTGACTGTGCTGACCACACCCCCTGCTGACAGCTGCCCGCCTCCGGGCCCCCCCTGGAGGTGTTCACGCCCCCCCCGGGGGGCAGCAGCTCCTGCCCGGCCGAGCTGCCCCGCGTCAAGGCCGAGATCTCTGGTAGGGCCCTGTGGGGCGGGGGGGCCCATGGGGTGTCCCCATGGGGGTGGAGGGTCCCTTGGCGGCCCTGGGAAGGGGGCTATGGGGTGTGTGTGGGGGTTGCTGGGGGATTCCAGGGGGTGTATGGGGGTCCTGTGGGGTGGGGGGGGCTCTGGGGGGGTCACTGTGGTGGGGGTGGGTCCCCAGTGTTCCTACAGGAGGGGCGCTGTGGGGTTATGGGGAGAATGGGTTGGGGGTGTCCATGGCGTGGGGGAGGTTGGGGTCTCTCCCTGGGGGGGTTGGTGACTGTCCCCCCCCCATAACCAGAGTCGGAGGCGAAGGCGCTGCTGAGGGAGCGGCAGAAGAAGGACAATCACAACCTGAGTGAGCTGGGGAAATGGGGGCGCCGGGGGACTTTGGGGGCACCCGGGGTGGGGGGGGGGGCTGATACGTCCGTGTCTCCCCCCGCAGTCGAGCGGCGCCGCCGGTTCAACATCAACGACCGCATCAAGGAGCTGGGGACGCTCATCCCCAAATCCAACGACCCGTGAGTGGGGGACCCGGGGTGGGCTGCGGGGACCCTGGAGGGGCTGCGGGGACCCTGGGTGGGCTGTGGGGACCCGGGGGGGCTGTGGGGACCCGGGGGGGCTGTGGGGCCCTGGGGTCCGCGGTGCCCACGCTGTCCGTGCGCAGGGACACGCGCTGGAACAAGGGCAGCATCCTGCGCGCCGCGGTCGAGTACGTGCGGCGGCTGCAGCGCGAGGAGCAGCGCGGGCGGGAGCTGGAGCAGCAGCAGCGGCGGCTGGAGAGGGAGAACTGCGGGCTCCGGCAGCGCCTGCGGGTCAGGGGGGATCTGTGGGGCCGGGGGGGGCTGCAGGCTCCGTGGGGGGTGCTGGGATGGGGGGGCTGTGGGGTTGTGGGAGGGTGCGGGGGGTCTGTGGCGCCACCGGGCGGTGCCCGTGGGGTCGGGGCAAAGGGGGGGGCGCTGTGGGGTGACCCTGCCCCCCCCTCCCCGTCCCCCCAGGAGCTGGAGCTGCAGGCGCAACTGCACGGGCTCCCCCTGAGCCCCCCGGCCGTGCCCGAGGTGGGGGGCGAGGAGGCCCCTGGGGACCCCCCGTTCACCCCGGGGGACCCCCCCACCCCCCAGTGCCTCCTGGACCTGGCGCTGGGCGAGGACCTGTCCCCGGGGCTGGGCCTCTCGCTGGGGGGAGCCCTGGACGACATCCTGATGGACGAGGGGGGGCCCCTGTCGCCCCTCAGCCCCCCCGGCGCCCTCCTGGCCTCCCCCGGGCCCTCCCGCGCCTCCAGCCCCCGCAGCAGCCTCAGCATGGAGGACGATTCCTGAGCGCTGCCCCTTTAAGGGCTCTGGGGTGTGGCCCTGTTAAGGACCCCGCCCACCACGTGGCCCTTTTAAGTACCCCAACCAACGCCCGGTTCAGGTGGGCCCCACCGAGTGCCGCTTTAAGGCTCTTAAAGCGGGTGAGCCCTGTTGAAGGCCGTGGTGCTGCCGAAGTGTTGCCCTCTTAAGGCGCTGGAGTGGGCCCCACCCAGGCGTGGCCATTTTAAGGTTTCTCTTCAGCCCCGCCCCACGGTGGGGCCCCGCCCCTTTCCCGGCTGGCCCCGCCCCTTTCCTGGCGGGCTCCTGGGGGCTGGGCCCTCAGAAATGAAGCCCCGCCCTCTCCCTGCTGTCACTCACGCAAGCCCCGCCCTCTCCCTGCTGTCACTCACGCAAGCCCCGCCCACCGCACTACATTACCCCGGTTCCGCCCTCTTGTAGAGGCCACGCCCACCAGCCCCGCTTAAAGGGGCCGCCCCCCCCCCCCCCCAATCCCCGCTTCCCCCCGATTTTGTACGGAAACCACCGCGTGGGAAATAAACCGTTTGTTAACGACGAGCCGCTCGGTGCTGGGGGGCGGGGCCTGCCGGGCGGGGGGGCAACGGGGCCCTGGGGGCGCTATGGATCCTATAGAACCGGGAGGGGCCCCTCACACCTCGGAGGGCAGCACCTGCGGGGGTCCTGTGGGCTCTGTAGGGGCGGGGGACGGTGCGTGAGCGGTTTAAGTGGTGTCTGTTACCCGGGGGCTGCTCTAGCGACACAAACACGCACACCGGGGCCGTCTCTATGGTCCCCGCAGGGCCCTTCTACCCTCCCCGGAGCTCTGTGGTGGCGGCGTTACACCGTTTCCGCCTCTCTACGCTCCTGCAGGCTCCGCCTAGAGCGTCCACTTCCGGCCCCGCCCCGGCGGGTCCTCCGCGGCGCCGCCAAGATGGCGCAGGCGCTGTCGGCCGAGGAATTCCAGCGGCTGCAGGTGCGGCCGGGGGGCCCGGGGGGTCCCGGGGGGCGGGGGGGTCCTGCGGGTTCCTCCCGCTCACCCCGGTGTCCCCCCGCGCCTCCCAGGGGCAGCTGCTGGAGCTGCGCACCGAGAACTACCGGCTGGCGGACGAGCTGCGGAAGAGCGGCGCCGGTACGGGGCGGTCCGGGGGCTTTTGGGGTGTCCCCCCCCATGACGGCCCCTGTCCCCCCCCCATGACGGTCCCTGTCCCCCCCGCCATGACGGTCTCTGTCCCTCCCCCATGACGGTCCCTGTCCCCCAGAGCTGTCGGGGCTGCGGCAGCGGGTGCAGGCGCTGGACAAGGACTTGGCCAAAGCCAACAAGGTGAGGGGAGGGGATCCTGTCGTGACCCCTGACCTGACCCCCCTGTGACCTCTGACCTGCTGTGACCTCTGACCCCACTGTGCCCCCCCGCATTTTTCTTGCAGGCGCTCAGCAAGAGTAAGAAGGCGCAGGTGGGTGCTGGGGGTCCCGGGGGGTCTTTGTAGGTTCTGGGGGTGCTGGGGGGGGTCTGAGGGGTCTTTGGGGTGTGGGGGGGTCTGGGGGGTCCCAGGACATTTTGGGGGGTTTGTGGGTGAATTGTGGGGTCTGTGTGTGTCCCGGGGGGGATGTTGGGGGGATTTTGGGGGGGTCTCACGGGGGGGTCTCACCCCCAGGAGGTGGAGGCGTTGCTGGGGGAGACGCGGATGCTGCAGGGGAAGCTGCAGAGCCAGGAGGACGATTTTCGGCTGCAGAACAGCACCCTGCTGCGCGAGCTGGCCAAGGTGGGACCCCAACGCCCCCCGGGGACCCCAACGCCCCCCCAGGGACACCAAAACCCCTCCCAGACCCCAACACCCCCCATGTCCTCAAACCACTCCCCAGACCCCAACCCCCCTGTGTCCTCCAGGCCACCCTGAGCCACCCAAGGGGTCCCTGGTGTCATTCTGGGGGGGGCACAGGAGGTCCCTGGGGGTCCCCAGGGTCACCCCCCCAGCGTCACCCCTGTTCAGGGGGGTCCCTGAGGTGTTTTTGGGGGTCTGTGTGTTAACGGAGGGGGGGTCCCAGCTGTGTGCGCAGATCGAGGGGCTAGAGCAGGAGAACCGGCGCCTGCGGGGGGGGGAACCCCCGGGATCCCCCAGCGCCCCCCCGACCTCTGCGGAGCCCCCCCAGGATGGGGCCCCCCCGCCCCCCACGGATGGTGAGGGGGCACCTGGTGGGTTGGGGGATTTGGGGGGTTTGGGGGTGCCGTGTGTCTCACCCGCCACCCCCAGCCCCCCCAGAGCCCCCCCAGGAGCTGCAGCCGCCAGAGGGGGGGGCTGAGGGTGAGGCCCCCCCTGGGGAACCCCCAACCCTCGATGCTCAGGTATGGGGGGGCTGAGCGGGGGTTTGTGGGTTGTTTGGGGGGAAATACGGGGGGTGGGAAGGGAGTGAATGGGGCTGGGGGTCTGTGGAGGGTTTGGGGGCACATGGGGGGGTTGGGGACGGTTGGGGGCTGATCTCTAGGGCTGGGAGGATCCATGGATGATCTATGTGGCCAAGAAGATCTGTAGGTGATCTATAACAGTGGGAGGAGCTGCAGGTGATCTGTAAGGCCAGGAAGACCTGAAAGTGATCTATAGGGGTAAGAAAATGTGTAGGTGATCTGTAGGGGTAAGAGGATCTGTAGGTGATCTGTAGGGCTGAGAAGGTCTGTAGGTGATGTCTGGAGCTGGGGGGATCCATAAGTGATCTATAGGGCCGGGGGGGCCTCGGGGTGTCTTGCAGGCGGAGCTGACGCGGCTGCAGACCGAGGTGGCTGAGGTAAGAACGGGGGGGGGGGGCAGTTTTGGGGGGGCCCTGAGGAGGACTTGGGGTCTGGGGGCAGGTCCCATGGGGAGGGTTGGGATCCCAGGGGGTGATTTGGGGGGAATTGGGGGCTCCTGGGGAGTTTGGGGGTGCTGGGGGCTCCTGGGGGGTTTCTGGGCTCTGGGAGGTGGTTGCGGGCACTTTGGGGGTTTGGGGGGGGTCTTGTGCATCCCCCCAATCCCCACTTTGTGCCCCCCCAGCTGACGGAGCAGCTGCGGCAGAAGCAGGAGAGGTGAGAGCCCCGCAGGAACAGACGGACGCGTTCTGGGGTTCCCTTGAGGTTTTCTGAGGGTTTTCACCCATTTCTACCATTTCCCCCAAGTTTCCTGCAGCTGCAAGCGGAGAAGGAGACGCTGCTCCAGGACACTCGGTGGGTGCTGGGAGGGGGGTCTCGGGGGTCCCCCCCGCCCCCTGGACCCTCCCGGACGCCTGGGTCCCCGCAGGAGCGAGGTGGAGTCGCTTCGTGCACAGCAGGACCAGGAGCTGCGGGGGCTCCAGGCCCAGAACCAGCGGCTGCAGCGGGAGCTGGAGGCGGCGGCTGAGGTGGGGGGTCCTATAGGCTCCTATAGGATCTGTACACGAGTGGGTGCGCGGTGCGTTTGGGTTGAGCAGCCCTGGGGGGTCTGTGCGTCCCATATGTCCGTGGCAGCACCACCTGCTCCTATAGAACCCTGCGGGCCGACTGTGGGGATCTATAGGAGCTATAGGGTGTGTGGGGGGCAGGCGGAGCGGGGGCTGCGCGAGAGCCTCGTCCGGGAGCTGCGGGAGGCGCAGGAGCAGCGCGAAGCCCTCGACACCCAGCTGCAGGTTTGGGGGGGTCCTGGGGCGGTTGGGGGGTCCCTAACGTGGTCCTGGGTCCAACCTTGGGGGGCTTTGGTGTTCCCTGGGGGATTTGGGGTTCCTGATGTGCCCCTGGTTCAATTCCTCAGGGGTTTTGGGGTCCCCATGGCACTCTGAATGCATTCTCGGGGGGTTTTGGGGTCCTCAGGGATTGGGGGGGGTCCCAGCTCCATTCTGGGTGGGGGTTTGGGAGGGTTTAGGGGGCTTGGGGGTCCGTGGAACATCTTGGGGGTTTTTGGCGTTCAGGGGGCCCCAAGAGATTTGGGGGGATTTTGGAGAACTGGGAGGGTTCCAGGGGGCTTGGGGGGGTTCTGAGCGGTTCCAGGGGGTTTGGGGGGTTCTGGGGTTCCAGGGAGTTTGGGGGTGTTCTGGGCGGTTCCAGAGGGTTTGGGGGTGTCCGGGGGGCTCCCCGTGGCGTTTTCGGGGCTGCCACCTCCCCGTGCCCCCCCAGGCGTGTTTGGGGGAGCGCGAGGGGCTGCGGCAGCGCTTGGCGGAGGCTGAGGAGGCGCGAGGGGCCAGCGAGCGGGAGCGGCAGCGGGCGCAGGTCGGACCCCCAACCCCCCCGCCCCATAGGCATCTGTAGGGGCCCTGGGGACCCCCGGGGTGTCCCGGGGGCCGCTGTGACCCCCCCGTCCCCAGGGCCGCGTCACTGAGCTCCAGGACGCACTGGGGGCCGCTGAACGGCAGCGGGAGCTGCAGGAGAACGAGGGGCGGGCGCTGCAACAGGTACCCCCAAAATCACCCCCGGGAACCCCACATCCTCCCCACATCCCATCCCCAAGCTCTCCGTGGTCGCTTGGAATCCCTCGGAGTCCACCCAGCACCCCTAAGTTGTCTGTGGGTCCCAAACCATCTGTGCCCCCCCAGGAGCTGCGGGACGTGCGCGATGGGCAGCGCATCCTGGAGAAGAAGGGCAGCGCCGCGGTGAGAGGGGACGCGGGGGGGCAGCCTGGGGCTGGGGGTGTCACCGACCCCCCTTTGTGTGCCTGACCCCCCGTTGCACCCCCGCCCCCCACCGTGTCCCCCCAGCTGAAGGACCTGAAGCGGCAGCTGCAGCTGGAGCGGCGCCGGGGGGATCGCCTGCAGGAGCGGCTGCAGGAGCTGCTGGCCTCGCCCCGCCCCCGCGCCGGTCAGGGAACGGGGGGGCCTGGGGGCTCTGGGGGGGGCGTAGGGAGTCTGGGTGGAGGGGAAATGGGGCTGGGGGGTTGCCCTGGTGTGCGGCTCTTACCCCCAGCAGCCGGAGGGGGGGTGTTCGGAGAGGTGGGGCTGCCCCGGACACCTGGGTCCCCCCCCCGGACACCTGGGTCCGCCCCCGGACACCTGGGTCCCCCGTTTGCCCCCCCAGGGCTGGAGGAGCTGGGGCTGGACGGGGGGTCCCCTGGGCGGGGACCAGGGGGTGACAGCAGCAGTTTGTCCTCGCTGGGCCGCGACGGCTCCGCCCCCGGCAGCACCAAGGTGGGCGGGGCCTGAAGCGGTGGGTGGGGCTGTGATGGGGGTGGGGCTCCAGCAAGGGCAGGGTGTGGCTTTGTGGGGGTGTGGTTTGAAGGTTGGGTGGGGCTAGAGGTGGGTGTGGCTGTGGTGGGTGTGGCCAGAGATGGGTGTGGCCAGATGTGGGTGTGGCCACGGTGGGTGTGGCCAGCTGTGGGTGTGGCCAATGTGGGTGTGGCCACGGTGGGTGGGGCCAGATGTGGGTGTGACCACGGTGGGTGGGGCCAGATGTGGGTGTGGCCACGGTGGATGTGGTCAGATGTGGGTGTGGCCACGGTGGGTGGGACTAGACATGGGTGTGACCATGGTGGGTGGGGTGAGGTGTGGGTGTGGCATGGTGAGTGGGACTAGATGTGGGTGTGGCCACGGTGGGTGGGGTAGATGGGGGTGTGGCCATACTGGCACTTTCCCATCAGGGAAGGAGATGTGGGATGGTGCTGTGCTGTGGGCGTGGCTGCAGCCAGAGGGCGTGGCCTAACTCTCCCCCCCACCCCCCAGTCAGGCTCAGGCAGCCCTGGGGGGGGCAGCGGCGGGGGGGTCCCCGCAGGGGGGGGTCTGTCCCCTGCCGAGGTGGCCGAGCTGTTCCAGCGCCTGGCACAGAGTCAGCAGGAGCGGTGGCTGCTGGAGGAGAAGGTACCGCAGGGGGCTGGGGGGGGCACCCGGGGGTTCGGGGGGGGTCACTGCTGTCCCTGTGCCCCCCCAGGTGCGCCACCTGGAGGTGAGCAGCGCGTCCATGGCCGAGGACCTGTGCCGCAAGAGCGCCATCATCCAGAGCTTCGTGCGCGACAGCCGCCTGGGTGAGCCCCAGAACACCTCCCCGGGACCCCCCAGCACCCCATGTCCTCCCACATCCCTCTGTGCGCCCCTCCCAACCCCCCGCACCCCTCTCCTCCCACCCAACCCCCACAAAGCTCCTGCTGACCCCTGCGTCCCCCCAGAGGCCGCGGGCCCCCCCGGGCTCCCCCGTCGGGGCGGGGGGCCGGGCGAGGAGGGGCTGCGGGAGATGAACAAGAAGCTGCAGAACATGCTGGAGGAGCAGCTCACCAAGAACCTGCACCTGGGACAGGTGTGTGGGGCGGGGCAGGGGGCGTGGCCTCGCCCGGGGGGTGTGGCCTCACCCAGTGTCTCCGCCCCCAGGACCTGGAGGCGCTGACCCAGGAACTGGCCCGGCTCAGCAAGGAGAGGGAGGCTCCGCCCCCCGGGCCCCCCTGAGGGGCGTGGCCTCTGCCTATGGGCGGGGACTCCCTCTGCTGCGGCTCCTCCCCCGCTGCTCCCGGCCCCGCCTCTTCCCCCCTGCCGGCTGGTGGGGGCGTCGCTGCTTTGAGGGGACGTTGCCCCTTTAAGGGGGGCCCCGCATGTGCCCCCCCAATGCGGTTTCCCCGTCCCTTCAATAAACGTGCTGTGAACGGCTGCCGATTGCGTCATTTAGTCTGCGGGGGGGGTGATGACGTCACGGCGGCGCGCATTGCCCCCGCCTTCCCGCCCGCCCCTCGCGGCAGTCACCGCCCCGCCGGAGTGACGTCACTTCCGCCCGTTGACCCGGATGTTGTTGCTGCAACCGCTGCCGTAGGACTACGGGGGACGATCGCGGCGCTGCCGCCGCTCCGTCCTCTCCGCGCTGCCACCCCCCGCATTCAACCGACGGGCGCGCGGCGTGACGTCAAGACGGTGACGTAACACCTCCCCCCCTCTTCTACTCGGTCGGGGGGCGGCAGCGGCGCGAGCCCCCCCCAGCTCCCCCGGTGCCTTTTCTGCGCCTGCGCGGAGCCCACCCCGCCCCGTCGTTGCCATGGCGACCGCGGGAGGCGGGGTCTGCGCGGGGGGCGGGGCCGGGCTGGAGGAGGAGTGCGAAGTGGTGCGCGTGCGCGTCAAGGTAAGGGGGCGAGGCCGAGGGGGCGGGGCCACGGGCGGAGAGGGGGCGGGGCATCGTGGAGGGGGCGGGGCGCGCGTGGTGGGCGGAGCTCTGGGTCGCGGGGGCGTTACCGCGGGGGAGCGGGGTGGGGGGTGTGTGGTGGGAGCGAGCCTTTCCCGCCGAACGCGTTACGTGAGCGGCGGCGGCCAATCAGCGGCGCTGAGCTGGGGTCGTGCCGCCGGGACCGGCCGCCATCTTGGGCCGGTGTGAGGGACCGGGCCGGTGTCACCTCCGGGACCCCTCACCCCCTCCCCGCAGAAGAGCGAGGGGCCGCTGCCGCCCGAGTTCCGCTCGTTCGCCGTGGACCCGCAGATCACGTCTCTGGACGTGCTGCAGCACATCCTGGCCCGCGCCTTCGACCTGCAGGGGTGAGCCCGGGAGCCGTCACCGCGCTGACCCCGCTTCCCCCGCGGGAGCCGTCACGGCGCTGACCCCCGGCCTCCCCTCAGGAAGAAAAGCTTCTCTATCAGCTTCGCCGCCCGCGACCCGCAGGGCCAGGAGACGTTCGTGCCGCTGCTGAGCGACGGGGACCTGGCGGCCGCATTCACCTGCGCCCGGCCCACCCTGCGCCTGCGCCTGGACGTGCGGCCCCCGGCCGAGAGTGAGGGGGGCGGGGGGCTGAGGGGGACGTGGGTGGCTGGGGTGACTGAGGGGGACATGGGCATCTGGGGGTTCAGGAGGGGGTGAATGGGATATGGGCATTTGGGGGGGTCAGGCGGGAGTGAGGGGGCCGTGGGTGTCGGGGGGGTCAGGAGGGGGTGAGGGGGAAATGGGTGTCTGGGGGGATCAGGAGGGGGTGAGGGGGCCGTAGGTGTCTGGGGGGATCAGGAGGGGGTGAGGGGGCCGCGGGTGTTGGGGGGGTCAGGAGGGGGTCAGGGGGACATGGGTGTCTGGGGGGATCAGGAGGGGGTGAGGGGGCCGTGGGTGTCTGGGGGGGTCAGGAGGGGGTGAGGGGGCCGTGGGTGTCTGGGGGGGTCAGGAGGAGATGAGGGGGATATGGGCGTCGGGGGAGTCAGGAAGGGGGTGAGGGGGCCGTGGGTGTCTGGGGGTTCAGGAGGGGGTGAGGGGGCCGTGGGCGTCTGCGGGGGTCAGGAGGGTGTGAGGGGGCCGTGGGCGTCTGGGGGCTCAGGAGGGGGTGAGGGGGCTGTGGGTGTCGGAGGGTGCGGGGGCTGGGGCGCCGTGCAGAGACCCAGGCGTGCGGCTCCCGCAGGCCCGCTGCTGGAGGACTGGGACATCATCAGCCCGCGGGAGGTGGCGGCAGCCGAGCCGCTCCCCGAGCGCCGCTCGCTCCTGGCGGCCGCGCTGCCCTTCACGCAGGCCCTGTTGGCACAGGTCGGGGACGTGGGGATCTGGGGGGTTTTGGGTGTCTGGGGGGGTGTGCGTTCCTCACAAGTTCTCGTTTGGTCCTTTTAGTTGCCTCCTAGTGCTCTGTCAGCCTCCATTCTATGTTTCTGGCTGCACCTAAATTCTTTCCCAGTGCTCCTGTTGCTGTCCCAATCCCTTCCCGCTGATCTTTCATACCTTCCCGGTGACTCCCAGTGTTCTGCTGGTGATCCCCAGTCCCCTGCCAGTGCTCCCAGCTTCCGTTTAGTGCTGGTTAGTTACCCTCCAATGCTGCCAGCCCCCTCCCAGCGCCCCTGTCCCGCAGGTGGGCCGGACGCTGGCGCGGGCGCAGGCCGCCCTGTCCTGGCCCGAGGGATCCCCCCCGTCCCCCCCGCCGCCCCCCTGTGCCCCGCTGAGCGACGCCGACCTGCGCACGTACCTGGGCCCCGGCGGGCGGCTGCTGCGGCCCCACGACCTGCGCCTGCATGTCTACCACGGCGGTGTGGAGCCCGGGCTGCGCAAGGTGAGACCCCTGGATCCCCCTTGCGTCCCCCTGGATCCCCCTTGCGTCCGTCTGTGTCCCCCGATCGTTTTGCTGTCCCTCTGAATCCCCTTGTGTGCCCTGGTCCTCCTGCTGTCCCCCTGAGCCCCCTCATGTCTCCTGAATCTCTGATGTGCCTCTGAGCCCCCTGGTGTCCCCTTGATACCCCTGGTGTCCCTCTGACCCCTCCTGTTGTCCCCAGGTACCTGCTGGGTGTTCCTGACCCATGTTCGTCCTTCCCTGATCCCTGTTTGTACCCCCGCGAGGTAGCTACTGGGGGTTCCTGACCCACACGTTTCCCTCCTGACCCTGGTTTGTCACCCCCCAATCTTGGTTGTCCCCCCAGCTGCGTTTTTGTCCCCCCACGTGGTGTGGTGGTACCCGCTGAACGTGTTTTTGTCCCCCTCCAACCCCCATTGCACATTGTCCCCAGGTGGCGTGGTGGTCCCGGCTGGGTGTCCCTGGCCCCGTTTGTCTCCCCGACCTTATTTCTGTCCCCCCAACCCCGTTTCTGTCCCCCAGGTGGTGTGGCGGTACCTGCTGAACGTGTTCCCGGCGGGGCTGTCAGGCCAGGAGCGCCTGTCCCACCTGCGCCTCAAGGCCGCCGAGTACACGGCGCTGAAGGCGGCTCTGGCCGCACATGCCGCCCCGGCCGAGCTGGCGCTGGTGGCCGCCGCCGTGCGCAAGGATGTGGTGCGCACCGACCGTGGCCACCCCTACTTTGGCGGCCCCGAGGACGGGCACCCGCACCTGGCGGCGCTGCAGGCCCTGCTCACCACCTTCGCGCTGGGCCACCCGCGCCTCTCGTACTGCCAGGGCATGTCGGACGTGGCGGCCCCGCTGCTGGCCGTGCTGGACGACGAGGCGCAGGCGTTCCTCTGCTTCTGCGCCCTCATGCGCCGCCTGGCGCCGCGGTTCCGCCCCGGTGGCCGCGGCCTGGCCCGCGCCTTCGCCCACCTGCGCCGGCTGCTCCGCCGCGCCGACCCGCCCTTCTGGGCCTTCCTGGCGGCTCGCGGCGCCCATGACCTGCTGTTCTGCTACCGCTGGCTGCTGCTGGAGCTCAAGCGCGAGTTCGCCTTCGAGGACGCGCTGCGTGTGCTGGAGGTCACCTGGAGCTCGCTGCCCCCCACCCCGCCGCCCCCCGAGCAGGGTGTCCCGCTGCTGGGGGCTCCGCTGCGCACGCACCAGGGGCTGCAGGAGCGCAGGGGGATGCGGCCACGGCCACCGCGGCGGCGGCGGCGGCGGCAGGAGGATGAGGACCTCAGCGGAGTGGCCAGCGGTCAAGGTGGGGACGTCCAGGAGGGTCCCGGGAGCTCCAGCGATGTCCAGGGTGCTTCCAAAGGCTCTGTGGATGTTCCGGAGGATCCCACCAGCTTCGGTGACAACCAGGAGAAGCCAAAAAGCTCCAGGGACATCCAAGATGGTTGCAAAGGGTCTGTGGACATCCCAGAGGTTCCTGCCAGGTTCGGCGACCATCAGCAGAAGACAGAGAGCTCCCGTGATCCACAGGAGGGGCCCAAGAGCTCCAGCAACATCCAAGGTGGTTCCAAAGGTTCCGTGGATGTCCCAGAGCTTCTCGGCAGCTTTGGTGATGACCAGGAGAAACTGAAGAGCTCCAGCGACCCCCAAGGTGCCTCCAAAGCCTCCACTGTTGTCCCAGAGGGTCCCACCGGCTTTGGTGACAACCAGGAGAAGCCAAAGAGCTTGAGCACCATCCAAGAGGGTTCTGAGAGCTCCAGGGACATTCCCAGTGGCTTCACGAGCTCTCGGGGTGACAGCGAGAAGCCCGAGGTCTTCGTGGATGTCCAACCTCATCTCGATGGCCCCTGGAATGACCAAGAGGGTCCCAAGGTCACCCAGGAGACTGGTGGCAGTGCTGAGGTCCCCAGGGGTACCCAAGGGGACCCCAAAGTGTCCAACAGCAATGGCCAAGACCTCAGTGGCCCCAAAGACGTCAGAGAAGGCCCTGTTGCGTCTAAGGAGGTTGGCCCAGAGCCTGCTGGTGCTGAGATGGTGCACGGAGGTACCGGTGCTCTTGAGGAGATGAGTGAACCATCCTGTGTCTACACGGGGGTTCGTGGAGACCCTGGCATCCCCAAGAAGGCCAGAAGGGACCCCAACACCCGTGGCAACCCCAGGGACACTCGCCAAGGTCACAGCGTTTCTAAGAAGGGGCATGAAGGTGCCGACCCCGTGGAGAAGGTGGGACGTGACCGTGGTGCGTCCAGGAGGGCCGGAGGGAACCCCCAGGTGTCCAGAGAGGTGAGAGGAGACCCCAGAGAGACCAACGAGGACTCCAAAGAGGTCACTGAAGTCTCCAAAGAAGTCGATGGAGTCCCCAGGGTGCCAAGAGAAGTTGGTGGCACCCTCAGAGGAGTTAGTGACACCATCAAAGAGGTTAGTGATGCCTTCAGAGGGGTTGGTGATGCCTCCAAAGAGGTTGGTGATGCCCCTAAAGGGGTTGGTGATGTCCCCCAAGAGCTTGGTGACACCCGTATTTCCCCCCGGGAGGCGGTTGAAGACCCCAGGGAGGTTGGAGATGTCCCCAAAGGGGTCGGTGACCCCCCCACATCCCCCCTGGAGGCCCCCGCCACCCTCCAGGACCCCTGGGGCGGTACGTGGGCCTGGGAGGACTCGTCCTCCTCCTCGTCCTCGTGCTCCTCGTCCTCGGAGGAGGAGGAGCTGGGGCTGGAGGACGACGGGGCGCCGCTGCCGCCGCCCGCCGAGCTGGGCCAGGGGAACCCGTTCCTGCTGTTCCTGTGCCTGGCCATGCTGCTGGAGCAGCGCGACGCCGTCATGGCGCGCGCCGGCGACTACAACGAGGTGGCCATGCACTTCGACCGCCTGGTGCGGCGGCACCAGCTGCCGCGCGTCCTGCACCGCGCCAAGGGGCTCTTCGCCAGGTACCTCGAGGGCTGGGGAGGGGCCCCGGGCGGGCATGGGGGCAGTGGGACCCCATAGGGACCTGGTGGAACCCTGTGGGGACCCAGTGGGACCCCACAGGGACGCGGTGGCACCCCATAGGGACCTGGTGAGACCCCACAGGGATGCAGTGGGACTCCATAGGGACCTGGTGGGACTCCATAGGGATGTGGCGGGACCCCACAGGGACATGGTGGGACTCCATAGAGATGTGGTGGGACCCCACAGGGACATGGTGGGTCTCCATAGAGATGTGGTGGGACCCCACAGGGACCTGATGAGACTTCATAGGGATGTGGTGGGACCCTACAGGGACGCAGTGGGACTCCATAAGGACCTGGTGGGACCCCACAGGGACGCAGTGGGACTCCATAGGGACCTGGTAGGACCCTACAGGGACGCAGTGGGACCCTATAGGGATGTGGTGGGACCCCATAGGGACCCCACAGGGATGTGGTGGGACTCCACAGGGGTGTGGGGGGATGTGGTAGGAACCCACGGGGACTTGTGGGGTGACGTGGGGACCCCGTAGGGACTTGTAGGTCTTCTTTGGGGGCCTCTGTATCACCACGGGGAGCACAAGGTCAACATGGGGACCCCATGGGGACCTGTAGGGTCTCTTTGGGGACCCAAAGCCACTGTGAGGCCCCATAGGACAATGTGGGGAGCCCATGGCCACCACATGGGGACTTGTAGGGTCTCTTTGGGGACCGTGGGCCACCTTGGGGACATGGGACAATGTGGGGACCCGTAGGGCAGCACAGAGACCCCATAGAGCCCCCGTGAGCCCTGAGTTCCCCAGTATGAGCCTGTACAGCCCAGTGCCTCCGCCCCCGGGGTTCGTGTCACCTTGGAGCGTCCCAGTCCAGACTAGCGCCGTCTCTGTGGGGACGTTCGTCACCTTGGGGACAAACCAGTACGAACCAGCACCATGTCCCGACCGGGAGCTCCTGGATCTGCGCTGCGTTGGGCTGACCAGTATGGACCAGTATGGACTGGGAAGGGTCTGGAGAGCCGCCTAGGAGACCCATGTGTGCATTGGCTGGACCAGTATGGACCAGTATGGACTAGTACGGCTGCCCAACTGGGATCGCTGTGTTGACGTGGCCTTCAGCCATCCCAGCATGGACCAGTATGGACCAGTACAGCCGCCCAGCTGGGAACTCTTCACCTGCGTGGCCTTGCGTCCTCACAGTACGGACCAGTATGGACCAGTACAGTGTCTTGCCTGGCATCTCTTCACCTGCGTGGCCTTGCGTTCTCCCAGTATGGACCAGTACGGACCAGTACAGACCGGTAGGGCACCACGACTGGTGTCTTAATGCACATACAGGTTCTCCCAGTACGGACCACTACAAACCAGTTCCTGCCCCCACCACCCCACCCTGGGTGCCTTCTTATCCCCTTCCTTATTTATTAACACCCCCCCTGCCACCCATGGGAGGGACCCAGGCGTCCGGAGGACCCAGGCGTCCGGGGATCTGTCAGGTGCCGAAGTTGTGAATAAACCCGACGCCCAGAACTGTTGTGTGGGGTCTCCCAGTATGGACTGGGAAGGGGCTGTGGGCTCCCAGTATGAACTGGGTAGCTATAAGTATGGACCGTGAAGGGGTCGTGGTCTCCGTTGCGGTGCAGGAAGCGTCCGGACGCCTGGGTCCCTAGTTTGACCGGGGCTGAATGGGGCCAGGTCGCCCCGAGTGCCTCCCATTTCTTCCCAGTATCACCAGTTTCAGCCCCATCGCTGCCTGTGTTTGCAGAGGGGCTGCTCCCAGTCCCAGTTCCCCCTCCCAGTTCCCCCAGTTCCCCCTCCCAGTCCGGAGGTGACGTCCTGGCCACCTTGGGGCCCTGGGTGCTTCCGGGCGGAAGAGGCCTCTGTGAGGGACCCAGGCGTTTGGAAGGGGACCCAGGCATCCGGGGGGGACCCAGGCGTGCGAGGATGAGCCGGGGGGACCGGGGGGGTCCCGTGGGTGGGGACAATGTCCCATCGGGGCTGCTGCAGGAGCAGGAAAACCTGCGGCTGTTCGAGCTGCTGGGCCGGAAATGTGTGGTGAGGGGACGGGGTGGGGGGTCAGGGGGTTTGGGGGGGTCCCATGGGGCCTTGGGGGGACCCTGAGTGGGGGTTGGGGGGGGTCCCATGGGGGGACCCTGAGGGAGGTTTGAGGGGGTCCCATGGGGCCTTGGGGGAGCCCTGAGGGGAGTTTGGGGGGGTCCTGTGGGCCCTTGGGGGGACCTTGACGGGGGTTGGTCCCATGGGAGGATCTGGGGGGGATTTAGGGGGGAACTGGGGGGAATTTGAGGGGCTGGGGGTTCCCTAGGGGGAGTTTGAGAGAGACCTGAGGGGGGTTCGGGGGACTGGGAGGGGTTTAGGGGCTTTGGGTGGCGGTTAGGGAGGTGTTCGGGGGTTTTGGGGGGACTGAGGGGGGGTCTGTGTGGGGTTTGGGGGGGTCAGTGTGTTTTGGGGTCCGTACCCCCTCGTCCTGGCAGGCACTGGCCACGGCGGTGGCGCAGCTGGTGGTGGCCGAGCCGGGGGGCGTCCCGGGGGGGGCCCCGGGGGGGTCCTGGAGCCCCCGCGGCAGCGGCGTCGCCTGCCTGGTGCGGGACAGCGCGCGGCGCTCGTACTTCATCCGCATGTACAGCCTGGTGGTGAGTGGGGGTCCGGGGGGGTCCCAGGGGGTCCGGGGGGGGCTGGGGGCTCCCATTTCATCCGCATGTACAGCCTGGTGGTGAGTGGGGGTCCGGGGGGGTCCTGGGGGGTCCGGGGGGAGGCTGGGGGCTCCCATTTCATCCGCATGTACAGCCTGGTGGTGAGTGGGGGTCCGGGGGCGTCCCAGGGGGTCCGGGGGGGGCTGGGGGCTCCCATTTCATCCGCATGTACAGCCTGGTGGTGAGTGGGGGTCCCGGGGGGGTCCTGGAGGCTCCCATTTCATCTGCATGTACAGCCTGAGCATGAGTGGGGGTCCCAGGGGGGTCCTGGGGGGGCTCCCATTTCATCTGCATGTACAGCCTGAGCGTGAGTGGGGGTCCCAGGGGGGTCCCGGGCGGGGGGTCCCATTTCATCTGCATGTGCAGCCGGGTGGTGAGGGGGGGTCCTGGGGTCTCTGGGGCTCAGGGGGTCTCAGGGGTCTCTGCTCAGTCCGACAGCCTCTGGTGGGAGCAGGAGCTGCAGGGGGGGATGGGCTATGTCTGCCCCACCCCCTTCTTCCACACCTTCACCTGCCACGTGAGTGGGTGGGGCTGACAGCTGCACGGGTGGAGCTTTGTGGGTGGGGCTGATGGGCAGTGGGCGGGGCTCAGGGCAGACCTAAGGGATGTGAGAAGGGTGAGGGGCGGGGCCTGTTAGAAGTAGGCGGGGCCTGTTAGAAGTAGGCGGGGCCTGATAGAAGTAGGCGGGGCCTGATAGAAGTAGGCGGGGCCTGATAGAAGTAGGCGGGGCCTGATAGAAGTAGGCGGGGCCTGATAGAAGTAGGCGGGGCCTGATAGAAGTAGGCGGGGCCTGCTGCCCATGGGTGGGGCCCCTTAGATGTAGGCGGGGCCTGCTGCCTGTGGGTGGGGCTTGTTAAATGTAGGTGGGGCTTGTTAAATGTAGGTGGGGCTTGTTAAATGTAGGCCGGGCCTGTTGCCCGTGGGTGGGGTACGCTGCCCGTGGGAGGGGCCTGCTGCCCGTGGGCGTGTCCCGCGGGGGGCAGGCCCCTGATTTGCTGCACAGGAGGGCCGGGCGGGGCTGAACTTCGCGGACGAAGGGGAGGCGGCCGCGTTCCAGGAGCGGCTCCAGGAGCGGCTGCGCCGGCGCCAGCAAAGGGCGGGTGAGAGCGCAGCCCCACAATGCACCGGGGCACCCCCACAAGGCACCCTTAGACCCCCTCACCCCCTCTCTCCCCTCCCCAGAGAAGCGGCAGCTCCCGCCCCCCCCGCCGCCCGTCGGTGGGGAGTCCCGTGGGTCCGGGGGGGCGACAGAGCGACGTGGGAGCCTGACCCGGCCCCCCATGGCCTTGGCTGATGGCAGCGGTGAGTGCTGCCCCACACTTGGGGGTTCCTGCCCCACGGTGGGATCCCCCCCGCCGCACAGCAGGTTCCTGCTTCCCGCAGCCCCCCCGCTGCCGGCCGTGCCCATCGCCAACCCCGACATCACGGAGTCGCGGTACCGGGGGCTGCCCAGCCCCACGGCGGGACCCCCGGCGGCCCCCGTGCCCGGGGAGCAGCGCAGGGGCCGCAAGAAAATCTCCAAGGCTGACATCGGGGCCCCCTCCGGCTTCAAGTGAGGCTGGGGGACGCGCGGGTGTGGGAGGGGCATGGGTAGGTCCAGCCATGGGGCAGGCAGCCCCACAAGTGTGGGGCAGCCCCTCACCCCCTGGCCCACCCCCAGGCACGTCGGACACATCGGCTGGGACCCCAACAATGGCTTTGACGTACGTGGTGCCCGCGCGTCCCCCCCATTCCACTCCCACGGGGTGGCCCCGAAGGGGGGTGGCGGTGACCCCGGGGGTGGCGGTGACCCCACAGAGGGGTGGCGGTGACCCCGGGGGTGACGGTGACCCCAGAGGGGGGTGGCGGTGACCCCGGGGGTGGCGGTGACCCCACAGTGGGGTGGCAGTGACCCCGGGGGTGACGGTGACCCCAGAGTGGGGTGGCGGTGACCCCGGGGGTGGCGGTGACCCCGGGGGTGACGGTGACCCCAGAGGGGGGTGGCGGTGACCCCGGGGGTGACGTGACCCCCGCGCAGGTGGCCACGCTGGACCCCGCCCTGCGGACGCTCTTCGCCCGCGCCGGGATCAGTGAAGCCCAATTGGCCGATGCCGAGACCTCACGGCTGATCCACGACTTCATCCAGGGCCGGGGGGGCCTGCAGGCCGTGCGCGCGGAGATGGGACAGGGTGAGCCCCCCAGCACCCCCCGGCCCCCCCTGCTGCTCGTTAATGCACTAATTAAGGTCTCTCTCTCTGCCCCACTCCCAGGTCCCCCTCCCCCACCAAGCCGCGGGACCACCCCGCCCCCCCCCGCCGGGACCCCCCGCAGCCGGCCGCTGCCCCCCCAGCCGGGGGTTCCCCCCCCACCCCCTCGCAGTGGCCCCCCTGTGGTTCCACCCTCCCGCCCCATGGCCCCGCCCCCGGCCCGCGGCTCCGCCCCTCCAGCTGCTGCTGAGGCTCCACCCCCTCCCCCACCCCCCCCACCCCCACCCCCTCCCGGAGGCGGCGGCTCCACCCCTGCGCCCCCCCCGGCCCGGGGGGCCCTGCTGGACCAGATCCGCCAGGGGGTGACGCTCAACAAGGTCAGTCAGGGGTCACAGGGTGGGGGGGTAGAATCCCATGATCCCCTGTGGTTGCCATGGTGACGGGGGCTGTTTGGAGGTCCCCTCTCCCTGAGCCCTGCTTTGCCCCCTCCAGACCCCCGAGGCCCCCGAGGGTGCTGCCCTGAGTGCCGGGGGGCTGGTGGGGGCCCTGATGGACGTGATGCAGAAGCGCAGCCGCGTCATCCACTCCTCGGGTGAGTGGGGACAGGGGGGGAGGACGCGCCACCCCCGGGG
Source organism: Patagioenas fasciata (assembly GCF_037038585.1). Classification (NCBI taxonomy): domain Eukaryota; kingdom Metazoa; phylum Chordata; class Aves; order Columbiformes; family Columbidae; genus Patagioenas; species Patagioenas fasciata. Next base: position 3,781,823 of record NC_092555.1, read on the forward strand.
AGGCACCCCCGCCCGGCTCCTCTTGACCCGCCCCGTCCACAGATGAGGCCGAGCCTGGCGAGGAGGACGATGAAGACGACGAATGGGACGACTGAGCCCCCCCGGGCTGGGGGGCGCTGTCCTGTTCCTGACTCTTCCCTCCCCGAACACCCGTCCCGCCCCTCGCAAGTGCCCAATAAAGGCACGCACGTGGCTGTGTTCGTTAATTAGTGATTGTTGCTTATTGACGAGTAATGAGCCCTTGGTGTGTCAAGTAGGTGTGCGGCCTCTTAGCCTCGAGAGGCGTGGGGGGGAACCACGGGAGCCTCGGGGGGGGGGGAGTATATCCCATGACCCTTTGATGTTGGGGGGGATATATCCCATAATCCCATAAGGCTACTGTGTGGGGGATGTATCCCGTGAGCCTTTGCCGTGGGGGGGGGGGATATATCCCATAATCCCCTGGGGCTGCTTTGGGGGAGGGGTGGTGCCCGGTATGCAAATGAGGCGCTGCCGCTGCCAATGGGAACCGGGCGGAGGCGGAAGTGGCGAAAAAAAAAAAAAAGGGGAAAAGGAAAAAGAAAAAAAAAAAAAAGAAGTCAGCGGCAGAAAATGGCGGAAAATTTAAAAGGTGCGCGCGGCCGGGCGCGCGGGGCGGCGGTTTAACGGCTGCGGGGCGCCGCGCGGCGCTTCCCGCCCTTTTTCTCTGAGGGGGCGCGCGCGGGGCGGCCGTTGGCGGGGCGGGGGGTCCGGTCCGCGCCGGGGGGTCCCGGGGGGTTCCGCGGGGTCGGGGGTGCCGGGGTTTCCCGGTGGCCCCGCCGCCCGTGACGGCCCCGCCCGCAGGCTGCTCCGTGTGCTGCCTCTCGTCCCGGTGGCGGCTGCAGCAGCTCTGCCGGCTGGAGCGGCTGCGCTGCCGCGCGCTCGGCGTCACCCGGCGCAACCTGGGCGACTTCGAGGTGGAATTCCTGTGCGACTACAAGCGCGTGCGGGTGAGCGGAGCGCAGCCCCCTCCTCGCGAGCCGCGACCCCGAACGGGGCCCCCGGTGTCACCTCAGTGTGCCCTGGGAGCTCCCCGGGCTGCCCCCGACACCCCCCGGGTGTCCCCTGAGCCCCGGGACGCTGGGGTCCCGGCCACCCTGAATGTCCCTGGGAGGCGCTGGGACACCCCCGGGAGCCACCCGACACCGGGGGTGCCGCCCTGAATGTCCCCTGTGCCCCCCCCGGACCCCGACACCCCTGCCTGGGACCCTCTGTCCCCAGGAGCCCCCAGACACCGGGGTCCCCGTCATCCTGAACGTCCCTGGGAGGTCCTGGTCCCCCTGACACCCCCCCCCCGTCCCCGTTTCCCCCCCCAGGACGAGGACTTCTACCTGGTGAAGTGGCGCGGGTACCCCCGGGCCGCCAGCACCTGGGAGCCGCGGCGGAACCTGCGGTGCCGGGGGCTCCTGCGGCAGCTGCACCAGGACCTGGCGCGGGCGCCGGGGGGGCCGGCGCGGCCCGGCCCCAGGGGGCTGCCCCCCCGTGCCGCCGCCTTCCTGGTGCAGAAGGCCGAGCAGCGGCGGGCGCTGCGGCGCTGGGAGCGGCTGCTCAACAGCACCCGCGGGCACCGCGGCCGCATCGTGGTGGAGAACGAGGTGGACCTGCACGGGCCGCCCCGTGACTTCGTCTACATCAACGAGTACAAGGTGGGCGCCGGCGTGTCGCTGACGCCCGTGGCCGTGGGCTGCGAGTGCCGCGACTGCCTGGCCGAGGCGGCGGGCGGCTGCTGCCCCGGCGCCTCCTGCAACAGGTTCGCGTACAACGCGGCGGGGCAGGTGCGGATCCGCGCCGGGCTGCCCATCTACGAGTGCAACTCGCGCTGCCGCTGCGGCGCCGACTGCCCCAACCGCGTGGTGCAGCGCGGCATCTGCTACGACCTCTGCATCTTCCGCACCGGCGACGGCCGCGGCTGGGGCGTGCGCACGCTGCAGCGCATCCGCAAGAACAGCTTCGTCATGGAGTACGTGGGGGAGGTGAGCGCCGCGGGCGGGGCGGGGTGGGGCGGGGTGGGGCGGGCGGGGTGGGCGTGACCCGGCCCCGCCCCCGCCCGCGCAGATCATCACATCGGAGGAGGCGGAGCGGCGCGGGCAGGTGTACGACCGGCAAGGGGCCACGTACTTGTTCGACCTGGACTACGTGGAGGACGTGTACACCGTGGACGCCGCGCACTACGGCAACATCTCACACTTCGTCAACCACAGCGTGAGCAGGCCGGCCGGGGGCGGGGCCTGGAGGGGGAGGGGCCGGTGGGAGCTCCACCCACTGGAGGGAACAGCCCCTTCTTTGGGCACGAGTGGGAGGGGCCACATCAAAGGGGAGGGGCTTCCAGCAGCATGGGGGAACATCCCCTTGGATGTTCCCTTGGATGGCTCGGCCGGGGTGGGGGGCGGAGCTTGCCGCAGCACCGCCCAATGTGTGAGCTCCCCCCCAAGGGGCGTGGCTTTCCCCGGCCCCGCCCCTGAGCCCCACCTGGGCCGCAGTGCGACCCCAACCTGCAGGTGTACAACGTGTTCATCGAGAACCTGGACCAGCGACTGCCGCGCATCGCGCTGTTCGCCACGCGGCCCATCCGCGCCGGGGAGGAGCTCACCTTCGACTACAACATGCACGGTACGGCGCGCACCGCGTATGGTGGGGATCAGGCTGTGCCCTTAACCTGTGTTATGGGGGATTGGGCTGTACCAATGCTGTGATTTACTGGGTCGGGGGGGGAGGTCAGACTACCCTTGCTGTGGTTTTGGAGGGGGTCAGGCTGTACCATTGCTGTGGTTTCGGGGGGGTTCAGGCTGTACCACTGCTGTGGTTTCCGGGGGTTCAGGCTGTACCACTGCTGTGATTCTGGAGGGGGTCAGGCTTTACCACTGCTGTGATTCTGGAGGGGGTCAGGCTGTACCACTGCTGTGGTTTCGGGGGGTTCAGGCTGTACCACTGCTGTGATTCTGGAGGGGGTCAGGCTGTACCACTGCTGCGGTTTTGGAGGGGATCAGACTGTACCACTGCTGTGTGGTACAGGATGATCAGGCTGTACCGCTACTATGGTTTATTGGAGAGTTCAGACTGTACCACTGCTACAGTTTGGGGGGGGGCAGGCTGTACCATTCCCCCCCCCACCCCTGTTTCCCCCCACAGTGGACCCGGTGGATGCCGAGAGCACCCGCATGGACTCCAACTTCGGGCTGGCGGGGGGGGCCCTGGGGGGCTCCCCCCGTGCCCGCAGCCGCATCGAGTGCAAGTGCGGGGCGGCCGCCTGCCGCAAGTACCTGTTCTGAGCCACAAACACGCTTGTTACCGCAGCCGCTGTGTGCATGGGGAAGGGGTCGGGGGGGTCACGCGTGCTGGCGGCGCCACACGATGACGGTGCCGGCGGCGTCGCTGGAGGCCAGCAGGCTCTCGTCACAGTTGAAGGCCACGGCCAGCACGGCCCCGCCGTGGCCCTGCAGCGTGTTCACTGTGGCCCGCGCCGCGCGCCCCACGTCGAAGAAGTGCACGCAGGCGTCCTCGCTGCCTGTCACTGCAGGGACGGGGACAGGGGTGGGATCGACCCCCTGGTGTCCCCCAGGGACCCACACAGGTGTCCTGTGTCCCCCACGTCCCTCACGTCTCCATGCAGGCTCTCTGTGCGCCTGATGTCCCCTATAGACGCATGCAGGCACCACATGCCCCCCATGTCCTTAATGTCTCCACACGTGCGCTCTGTGTCCCTCTGTGCCCCTCCGTGTCCCCACAACCCCGTGCAGACTCCCTGTTCCCTCAGCGTCCCCACGCAGGCTCCCTGTGCCCCCCACATCCCCAGTGTCCCCATGTACCCATGCAGAGTCCCTGTGCCCCCAGTGTCTCCAGTTACCCATGCTGACCCCCTGTGCCCCCAGCGTCCCCATGCAGGCTCCCTGTGCCCCCATCCCCAGTGTCCCCAGCGTCCCCACGCAGGCTCCCTGTGCCCCCCACGTCCCCAGTGTCTCCATACAGGCTCCCTGTGCCCCCCACGTACCCACGCAGGCTCCCTGCCGGAAGGACATGAGGGGACAGAAGCAGCTCCGCACCGGCTGCTCGCGGTGCCGCGTGGGGAAGCTGCGCCGCAGCCGCAGTCCCGGCGCCCCCGAGCCCTCCTCCTCCACCACCCTGGGGACAGGGACATCATCAGCCCTGGGACCCCCAGAGCCCCCTGGACCCCCAGAGCGCTCCGGTCCCCCCACCTGAAGAGCAGCAGGCGGTCGGGACAGGCGTTCACCAGCAGCGAGGGGTCGGGCGCCTCCCGGCTGGCCCAGGCGCGGGCCGACAGGGACGTGATGGAGCCACCGGCCTGGACCAGCACCCGCGAGGCCTTGGTCAGCCGGCCTGTGGGGGAAAACGGGGGCTCAGCAGCACGCAGCCCCCCAGAGCCCCCCCACCCAGAGCCCCCCGTACCAGTGCCAGGGTCACAGAGGAACGAGGACACGGAGCCGCAGTCATCGCCGGCCCAGAGGACGCGGCCGGGGGCGTCGAAGCAAAGCGCCAGGACCCGGCCGGGGAGCCGCCCGGCCCCGCCGCGCGCCGCCTTCCCCGTGGAGATGTTCACCACGCGCACCATGTGCCGGGCGCTGCCCACCTGGGGACGGCGCGCAGCTGGGGACACGGCATGGGGGGATTCTGGGGAGATTTAGGGGGCCTAGAGGCAACCAGGGGGGCACAGGGGGATTTAGGAGGATTCTGGGGGCAATCAGTCCCAGGGAGATTCTGGAGGGACTCAGGGGTGTCCTACAAGCAGTCGGGTCGCAGGGGGCCATTAGAAGGTCGTAGGAGGATTCAGGGGCGCCCCGGGGGCAGTCAGGGGTGTGGTGGGGGCTGCGGGCAGCTCGGCGGGGGTCCCGGCACTGACCACGGTGAGGTTGTTGTTGAGCGGCTGGAAGGCGCAGCACAGCAGCGCGGCGCCGTCGGGGTCGCAGACGCGGCGGATGCAGCGCCCGTCGGCCGGCGCCCAGAGCCGCAGGGTCCCGTCCAGCGACGCCGACACCAGCACGTCGTTGGACAGCGACCAGGCGAAGTCGGCCACGCCGCCCGCGTGGCCCCGCAGCACCCGCAGCACGGCCGGCGGCCCCGGCGCCAGCCGGCACACCGAGATGGTGCCATCCAGCGAGCAGCACGCCAGCAAGTGCCGCTCGTCGTGCGCAAACTGCACCTTGGGGACTGCCGGGGGGGGTCAGCGGGGGACACCGGCCCCCCCCGACCCCCCCAAACCCCCCCGGGACCCCCGTACCGGCGTTGTCCACGTGCTGGTCGAAGACGTGGAACACGCCGGTGAACGCGTAGTTCTCGCTCAGCGTCGTGTCCCCGGCCATGGCCCGACTGGCCTCGGCCAGCGGCGTGGGCACCACCCCGGGGGGGCTGCGAGGCGGGGGGGGTCAGCACTGCCACCCCAGCACCCTCAGCCCACTCCCAGTGCCCCCCCAGTGCTCACCGCTCATCAGGGCCCCCCCGACCCCCCCCAGCGTGGGAGCCGCGGCTCAGGGAGCGCCGGTGTCCTCGGGTCCCCCGCGGGTCCTCCTCGAAGTCCTGGGGGGGGAACACGGCTGTGGGGCGAGCGGCCAGGACCCCCAACACCCCGAAAGAGGGGCTGAGACCCCACAGCCCCCCCAGACACGTGCTGCACCCCCAGAAAGGCTGCTGTGACTGTGCACCCCCCAGGAAGGGGTGGCAGCCCCCTCAAAAAGGGCTCACAGCCCCTGGGAAGGACTCACGCTCCCCCAGCAGGTGTCTCCCCCCAAGAAGGACGTGCAGCCCCCAGTAGCTCTGTCTCCCCCCAAGAAGGACGTGCAGCCCCCAGTAGCTCTGTCTCCCCCCAAGAAGGACGTGCAGCCCCCAGTAGCTCTGTCTCCCCCCAAGAAGGACGTGCAGCCCCCCAGTAGCTCTGTCTCCCCCCAAGAAGGACGTGCAGCCCCCAGTAGCTCTGTCTCCCCCCAAGAAGGACGTGCAGCCCCCCAGTAGTTCTGTCTCCCCCCAAGAAGGACGTGCAGCCCCCAGTAGCTCTGTCTCACCCCAAGAAGGACGTGCAGTCCCCCAGAAGGCCTCAGACGCCCCAGAAGGTCTGTCTCCCCCCCAAAAGGCCTCAGACCCCCAGAAGCTCTGCCCCCCAGCAGTCTCCCCGCACCTCCATGCGGTCCAGCGTGGTGCGGCTGGCGCGCAGGGCGCTGCTGCTGTGCGCCCGCCCGCTGCTCTGCTCCGACAGGGCCCCGTAGCGCTGGGCCAGCAGCCGCCCGCGCACCCGCAGGTACCAGCGCCGCGCGTCCCCCCCGGCCGGGGCCGCCTGCGCCTGCTCCCGCAGCAGCTGGCTCCGGCGCCGCACGTACTGCGTGCGGAACTGCGGCCAGCGCGGCGTGCGGTATGCGGCGTACCTGGACACGGGGGGGGTCACGGCAGCGGGTACACGGGGGTTTAATGGGGGGGGGACATGGGGCACACGGCAGCGGGTACATGAGGGTCACAGGGTGGTCACTGGGGGGGGGACCAGGGGATCACGGGGGACACGGCAGCGGGTACACGGGGGTTTAATGGGGGTACACGGGGGGGTCACTGAGGGGGACATGGGGGTCATGGCAGCGGGTACACGGGGGTTTAATGAGGGGGACATGGGGGTCACGGCTGCGGGTACACGGGGGTTTAATGGGGGTACACGGGGGGGTCACTGGGGGGACATAGGCGTCACGGGCGGTCACGGTGGGGGAGGGAGGAGATGGGGAGACAGCGCTGGGGGGAGCGGACGCACCCGTGTGCTGCAGGGACGGGGCAGGGTCGGCCCCCACCCCTGCAAACGGACCCGGGGATCGCGGTGTCTCCCCCCCCTCCCAGCGGGACTTGGGCATCGCGGTGTCCCCCCCCGGTAAAGGTCCCTGGGGATCGCGGCGTCCCCCCCCCCCGCTCTGAACGGCCCCGGTGTCCCCCGATGGGCCGCGGTCGCCTCCGCCCCGAAAGAGCCCCGGGCTTGGGTGTCCCCCCGGCTCACCGGGCATCCACGGCGAGCACTTGCTGCCACACGGCGGCCATGGCGGCGGCGGCCGCACCGGGGGGCCCTGCGGGGGAGCGCGGTGAGGCCGGGGGGCCCGGGGCCGCTGTCAGCCGTGCCGGGGCGGGGCGGGGGGCGCTACCTGCCCGTCCCGCTCCACCTCGCCGGGCGGGGCCGGGTCTGGGACGGGCCGGGACCGGCCCCTCCGAGATGGTGGCCCCCGCCCCCGCACAAGATGGCGCCGGGCGTCGCCCTGGCGACGGCGCGCGGCGGTGGGCGCGGCCCTGCCCGCCCGTAGGGGGCGGTGCCGCCCGGGGATTGGCGACGTTCGCGAAGGGGGCGGGGCGTGCGCGCCTATCTATGGTGCAGGCGGCTTCCTCCCCTTTCTTCGGTACCGCTCGCGCTGGGGGGCGGCGCCCGCCTGCTCTCGGTCCGCCCGCCGCGTTTGCGACATCGAGTGGGCGGGGGAAAGGCAGGAAGGCGTCTCGCTTGGCGGCGGCGCGACCTTTGCGACGCGCGGTTTACGGTGGGGCCGCTGTTTGGGTCGGGAGCTGCGGGCCGGGACCCCCGCGTCCCCGCAGGCTCCGCCCGGGCCCCGCCATGGCGCGATGCCGCTGGCCGTGAGGTGGCCGTTTCCCGCGGGGCCGCCGCTGCGCTGGGTCCTGGCGAGCGGGCTGGTCACGGGGCTGGTTGGCACCTACAGCTGCGTGTGGACCCGTGAGTGACCAGGGGGGCGCTGGGGGGCGCTGGGGGGGTCGCTCCCCTTTGCTGACCCCCCCCGTTTCCCCCAGGATGGCTGAACCGGCTGCGCGTCCACAACGCGGAGGTTCTGCACGAGCTGGTGGAGCGGCGGGGGCCGCGCACCCCCCTGCTCACCCTGGCCAACCACCAGTCCTGCATGGACGATCCGCACCTCTGGGGTACGGAGCGCCCGGGGGCGCTGGGTGGGGCTTGAGGGTTTCTAGGGGGTGCTGGAGGGTTTTGGGGGGGTCCCGCTGGGTAGTGTCTGGGGTGCTCTTGTAGCCCCCTCGATTCTTTCTCAGGTTCTCTGAAGCTGCGGCACATCTGGAGCCCCCACAAGATGCGTTGGTGAGAAGGGGTTGGGCGGGAGGGAGGCCGGGAGAGCCGCCCCCCCTTCCCGCTGACCCTCCTCGGCCCCCTAGGACCCCCACGGCCGCTGACATTTGCTTCACGCGGGAGCTGCACTCACGGTTCTTCAGCCTCGGCCGCTGCGTCCCCGTCTGCCGCGGTGGGGCTGGGGGCGCTGGGGGGAGCGGGGAGCAACGGGGGGGAACTGGGGAGCATTGGGGGGACTGGTGGGTCTGGTCCAGCTTGTTTGGGGGTTCCCAGGCTGGTCTGGAGCCGAACTGGTGTGTGCAGGGGACGGCGTGTACCAGCGCGGGATGGACTTTGTGCTGGAGCGGCTCAACCAGGGGGAGTGGGTGCACGTCTTTCCCGAGGGTACGGGGGGAACTGGGGACAGTGGGGGTGACACTGGGGGCTTGTGGGGTCTATGGGGAGTGGGGGGCACTGGGAATGGGGCCTGTAGGGTCTCCGGGGAATGGGAACAGGGCTTGTGTGATCTGGAGGGACTGGGGCGGGGGGCTGCTGAGGGGTGACCGGGAGCACTGGGGGGCTCCTGTGTTCCCCTCACCACGGCCCCGTGTCCCAACAGGCAAAGTGAACATGGGGCAGGAGTTCGTGCGCTTCAAGTGGGGTGAGACCCGAGTGCCCCCCAAATCCTGACCCCAAAGGGCTGCCTGGCCCCCCAGACCCTCACTTTGTGCCCCCTCCGCAGGCATCGGGCGGCTCCTGGCTGAGTGTCGCCTGGACCCCATCGTCCTGCCACTGTGGCATGGGGGTGAGTGGGGATGGGGGGTGTGGGGCAGAGTCCCGCCATGGGGCAGGACCCCTATGCAGGTCCCTGCTCCCCCCGCAGGCATGAGCGACGTGCTGCCAAACACCCGCCCCTACGTGCCCCGTGTGGGGCAGGTGAGTCCTGGGGGCTTTGGGGTGCTAGGGCGGCTGTGGAGCAGGGGTGGGGGCCATGAGGCAGGCTGTGGGGTTATGGGGGCCATGGGGCAGGCTGTGGGGCACTGATACCATCCCCAGCGCATCACGGTGGCAGTGGGGCTATGGGGGCCATGGGGCAGGCTGTGGGGCAGGGTGGAGGGCCGTGGGGCAGGCCGTAGAGCACTGACACCGTCCCCAGCGCATCACGGTGGTTGTGGGGCGCCCGTTCAGCGTCCGGCCCCTCCTGGAGCGGCTCCGCGCCGAGGGCTCGTCCCCGGTGAGTACTTGGGGGGCAGTGGCTGCGCCCCACGGCTCCAGGGGTCCCGTTCCCCCCACCCCACGGCTACAGCCCCCACTCACTGTCCCCCAGGTGGAGGTGCGGAAGGCTCTCACTGATTTCGTGCAGAGGGAATTCGAGGCGCTGCGGAACCAAGCCCGGGCTCTGCACCCCGCCCCATAGCGTGTGGGGCGCTCTGCACCCCGCCCCATAGCGTGTGGGGCTCTGTCGCATGGACACAGAGATGGGGAAGCAGGGGGGCGCTCTGCCCCATAGCAGGATGGCCCCGCACACAGACGGACTGACAGATGAGCCTCCCCATAGCGCTACACCCCCCAACATGGTGCCAATAAATGGGGCGGAGCCTCAGCTGTCTTTGGGGCGGGGCTGTGTTTATTGAAACAGAAGATGGGGGGGACCAGGCAGCCTCAGTCCCCCACCCCCAGAGCTGGGGGTCCTCCAACTGTGGGGCATGGAGGGTGGCTGGGTGGGGGGTCCCCAAAACCACCCTGTACCAAATCCTGCCCACTGCCCCGAGCCTGGGGGTGCAGGGGTGTGGCCTGGTCTGCTGGGTGTGGTTTGTCTGGGGGGTGGGGCCTGGTCCGCTGGGCGTGGCTTGTCTGGGGGTGGGGGCCTGGTCCGCTGGGCGTGGTTTGTCAGGGTGGGGGGACAGGACCTGGTCCCTCACTCCTCTTTCTTGTCCCGGGGGCCATCGTGTGCTGCCTGGGGGGGGTTAGGGGGGTCAGACCCCCCTGTACCTGCAGCCAGGCTGCTTGGGGGTGTTGGGGGGTCACCTCCGCGTGAGCGCTGTTGGGGTTCGGGGGTGTTTCAGGGCAGGTCTGGGGGGGGTTTGGGGTGTCTGGGGGTGTTCTGCGCTCACCTGCAGGCGCGCGTGCTGCTCCAGCAGCCGGTCGTACTCGCGCGTCAGCCCCTCGGCCTGGCGCCGCATGGCCTGCACCTCGTTCTCTGCCTTCTCCAGAGCTGCAGGGGGACACGGCGGGGGGGTTAGGGACACCCCAAAACCCCCCAAACCCCCCCTACCTCCCCAACCTCCCCGTACTGCGCTTGCTGGCCGCCAGCTCCTCCTTCAGCTTCTCCACCTTCAACTTGAGCAACTCGTTCTCCTCGGGGGACGGCGCTGCGTTGTCACCCCCCCCATCCTGCAGCTGCTGCGGGGGACACGGTGGGGACACCTCAGCGTCCCCACCCGCCCCCCCAACCCCCCGGCGCCACGTTCCCCCGCCGCGCTACCTTCCTGAGCGCGTCGTTGTCCTCCATGTAGCGCTTGGCGGCGCGGCTGGCGCCCTCGGCCTGCTTGCGAAAGGCCTCGCTGGCGGCGCCCAGCACGGCCTGCTGCGAGATCAGCGTCACCAGCCGGCGCAGGAGGCTGTGGGACCGGGGGGTCAGCGGGACGGGGGGCGCTCCCAGAGCCCCCCCCGGCCCCCCCCGGCTCACAAGGACAGCAGCAGCGAGAACCCGGCCACATAGAGGTTGCGCTGGGCGCGGAACAGCTTCATGTGGTAGTGCTCGATGGCGCCGGGGGTCTGCAGGGCCGAGCGCTCCGGGGAGCTGTAGCGTTGCGTCTCGCGGAACGCGTCTGGGGGGCACGGTTAAACCAGGGGTTAAACTGGGCCTGTACCGGGGTGTCTCATGGAGCGCGTCTTGGGGGGGGGACAGTTAAACTGGGGGAACATGGTTAAGCCAGGGGTTAAACTGGGCCTGTACCGGGGTGTCTCATGGAACGTGTCCGGGGGGGACAGTTAAACTGGGGGGAATGGGGTTAAACCAGGGGTTAAACTGGGCCTGTACCGGGGTGTCTCATGGAACGTGTCCGGGGGGGACAGTTAAACTGGGGGGAATGGGGTTAAACCAGGGGTTAAACTGGGCCTGTACCGGGGTGTCTCATGGAACGCGTGTGGGGGGATTACACTGGGTTAAACTGGGGGGCCACAATTAAAACGGGGGTCAAACCCGGGGGGGAGATGGTTAAGCTGGGGGTTAAACCGGTGGGCCGCACAGTTATACGGACGCGAGTGGTAAAGCGGGGCTGACCCCCCACGCACCGAGCAGCAGCAGCACCAGCACGGCGATGAGCACGATGAACGCGGTGTTCCCGTAGGCCACGGCCAGCCCCACCAGCCGCGAGCGGAAGATCCGCTGCCATCTGCGGGGACGCGGAGGTTGGGGACCCCGGGGAGCCCCCGAGAGCCCCCGGATCCCCCCCGCCCCCCTCACCTGGCCGCCGACACGAAGGGCACGCAGAGCAGCAGCACCAGGAAGACCTCCGCGTACAGGAACGTGGCGACCGCCGTCCACTGCAGGCTCATGGCGGCCTGGGGGAACACGGGACGCTGGGCACCGCAGGGACGCCCCCGTGTCCCCCGCCCCGAGCGCCCGCGCCCGTCCTCACGTTCTGGCAGCGGCGGCGCCCCGACCGGAAGCAGGCCGGGCGCTGGGCGGAAGCCCCGCCCGCGCGCGAGTGGGGCATGCCGGGAGCCGCAGTTCCGGGAGCCCGCCCGGGGCGGACGAGCGTGACGGTCCCTGCCCGCAGGGGCCCCGCCCCCAGCCCCAGCCGGCTGCCCCCTGCAGGAGAGGAGGGGCCGCTCAACAATGGCCACCTGCCATAGGTGTCTGACAGGACCCGACAGCCTCACGGGGGAACAGCCTCGCTAGTCGAACACTTGTCGAAGTTTCATTCCCTCAGAACAGCAGTAGATGAAGATTTAGTTCGAATTGAACAACCGATCACCGCCTTAGAAAAGTCGTTGAGATCGCTGTCCGAAGTTGTTTTACAGAATCGTAGAGGACTCGATGTCCTGTTCTTACAACGAGGCGGACTTTGTGCGGCGCTAGGAGAGGAATGTTGTGTATACACAGACAACACAGGGGTTGTCAGAGACACAGTCGCCAAGCTTAGGGAGGGTCTCGAAAAAAGAAAAAGAGATAGAGAAGCCCAACAAGGATGGTTTGAATCATGGTTTAACCACTCACCGTGGTTACCCGCCCTGATATCCACCTCAGCAGGGCCAATCGTAACGATCATATTAACACTGATCTTCACACCCTGGATGCTAAATAAGCTTGTGTCATTTGTTAAAAGCCGGCTGGAGCAAGTTAACATCCTGATGACTGAACGCCAGCAACTACTTTAAGAAAGTATTTACCCAATATTATCCCGTTATCCTTCGTTGTCCCTAGTTACACCCCATTGTTAGCAGTCACCCCCTAGTTTTCACCTGTTTATTGTGCCTTGTTCTCCAAGTTATGAAGGCTATCTCTAAACACTGTTACAAAGTATTACACTAAGAAGCAAATATCTTTTTAAAGACTGTTATATTTTGGCTAATTTAGTTGTGCACAGGGAAGGGAGAAGTGTAGGTAGTTAGGATCTGGTGGCTGGAAGATCTCGCGCTGTACAGAAAGGTAGTAGCCCCTCCCTTCATAGGCCTAGGTTAGCAATAGGGTCACGGTCAGAGTCACAGTCAGGTCAGGGGAAGGGCTGGGGGAAGGGCTATGGGGTCATCCACACAACAACCTTAAGAAAATCCCTTAAATCTCCCACAGGTGCTGTCATTTCTAGTTAGGGTCCAGGTGATTTTATAAGGGTGGTGGGCGGGGCCTGGGATGATCGACCCCTCCCCTCGGCAGCTTTTCAGCCATTTAATCTGCGTGGGCAGACGTCTTTGGAGAAGTGGAGGTGTCTGTTCGAGGTAAGAGCTTCAGGAGCAGCCAAGGTTCAGTAGCAGCTGTAGTAGAAAGGTTGTTTGTCATTATTTTTCACTTGTTGATTCAATTCCAGGTGTTTGCATTTTCCCAAAATTCCTGACTACAATGGAGATGGAGTGCTGGTGGTTGTGTTTCACTTTCTATCTGCTCCCTAGAAAAACTGAGTTGAAATCCATACTCAATCTCATTGTAGCTGCAATAGCAGCAATAAAGTGCAGGTGCAGTCATTTTCAGTGAGATTCCAGGTAATTTGGTAAGGGTGGTGAGGGGGTCTGGGGTGAATGACCCCGCCCCTTTCCCAGGGGTTTGTGGGAAGGGGTGGGCGGAGCCCTGGGTATTTGAGCCCCGGTCCCCGGGCAGGGAGCTCATTCTGCTCCAGAGCCTTTTCGGTGGTGGTTCTCTACTGCTCCTTCAGCAGCCAGCAGCTTTTGAGACGTTTAATCCAAATGGGCAGATGTCTTTGGACAAGCGGAGGTGCCTGTTTGATGTAAGAGCTTCAGGGACAGCGAAGGTTTAACAATAGCTGTAGTAGAAAAGTTGTTTCTCATTATGTTTCATTTGTTGTTTGATTTCCAGGTGCTTTGCATTTTCCCAAAACTCCTGACTACAATGGAGATGGAGTGTTGTTTTTTGGTTTGTATTGCTGTAGTAATAGTTGTTAATATAATCTCTTTTCCTGGAAGAGCATCTCGTCTCCAGAACCTTTGCAGCGTGCGGCGGCCCCCGGTGGATCATTTAAATGTACCTCCCAGAACTCAGCCAAGGTGAGCAACGAACCGTAGGCTACTACGGATAAATATTATTTGGGCGCTCAATAACGTGCGTGTCCTCGCTTTCCTTACCGTAGGCGACGATGGAGAAAGCGACAACTGCGAGAAGATCCCCGTTAGCACATGTGGCGTTTTCCTCTGTCGAAGGTGGATTCGATCCCTCAGCCCTCTGAAAGATAAGTGGAGGCACGGGGGCTGGGAAGGGGCCGGGAATCGCAGGGAGGGGGGTAAAGTTCTGATAAGGGAAAGGGCTGTCCAGGAAAAGTCCCCTTTGGGTGGGTAAAGGATCTAGGGAACTTTACAGCGCTACGCCAGCACGTGCCGGGCAGGGCAGCTCCAGCCTGCGTCTGTGTTGTCGTGTAGCTCGGGAAGCCTGCCTAGCGCCTGTCAGACGATCCCGGGGTCTCGCTGCGCTCCGGGGGCCCAACGGGCCTCTCAGGTGCCATCCCGGGATCCGGAATGCCGGTGGTAATTGGCGTGGCGCCAATCGGGTGCTGGATTCTTGTATCATCAACCCAAAGCGTGGACAGTGCTTGCATTTTGGACGTTTCTGGTCAGCTGTGACTTACGGTGTCAATCTGGGCTGCTTCAGCAGCTCTGCTCTCTACCCCTCCAGTCTAAGGGACTGGCACTTCAAGATGCTGGGAAGAAGTTCTTAGGTTGTGCCGCCGCCGTCTGCTCTGCGTGTGCGCGCGCCAGTGCCGCCGTCTGCTCTGCGTGTGCGCGCGCCAGTGCCGCCGTCTGCTCTGCGTGTGCGCGCGCCAGTGCCGCCGTCTGCTCTGCGTGTGCGCGCGCCAGTGCCGCCGTCTGCTCTGCGTGTGCGCGCGCCAGTGCCGCCGTCTGCTCTGCGTGTGCGCGCGCCAGTGCCGCCGTCTCCTCTGCGTGTGCGCGCGCCAGTGCCGCCGTCTCGTAAGGGGCTGTGACGTTCGGCTCCCTTTTTTTTTTCGTGGGGCTGCAGAAGAGGCTCCTTGCCTCATCACTGCCTCCCTGCAGGGCATTTGGATTGATGCAGTCTCTGGTTTTGGGTCACTGTCGTTGCGGAGCGTTTTCGGTGCCGTTGCGGTCGTGTCGTCCATAGCGTTCTATGGCGCGTTTGTCTGCGCACGTGCGCATTCGCCTCGAAGCTGCTCTGCCCGGCGGTGTGGAGTCAGGGGCGGGTGGAGTGAGCTCTAGGAGTCCAGGGTTAATCTGTTGACAGATCAAATTGTGTAGGCAAAGGTTGTGCGGTCATCTGGGATGCGGTAGCTGTGGGCAGGGGAGCTGGCAGTCCCTTCCCCAGTGTTTTAGGGACTCAGTTAGAGTGTCGGGTGGGATTCCTGAATAGAAAGCAGACCTGTGGAATGGTCAAGCTGCTGATGAGCATCTGGGTGACTTGTTGAATTCCTTGTTTTCAGAGGTAGAGGGATGACTTGGCACGGAACAGCAACAGAAGAGGCCAGCACAGCGCCATAAGCAGGTGGGTCGGTGCGTGGTGCCAGCGGGAAGATGTGCCATGTGGCTCTATGTAAGTTTGGTCATTTGTCTCTTTCATAGAAGTGAAGAGGAAACCTGGGTGTTAGCACCGCAGCTCCTCGGGCAAGGCGAACGATGAGCGTCGGGCCGAAGCAGCAGCTCATTTCAGGTCCCGTGTTGCTAGTGCAGGTATGAGCGTCCTTGGGTTGTGTTTTACAGGTGGCAGCTGAACCTCTGTGGTCAACAGCGTTGCAGTCAAAAGCAAGGGTGGGCAGGCAGGTGGGCGAGCGGCCAAGGTAAAGGAGCGGTAGACGGGCCCGTCTACGGGCGGGCTGTTTTTGAGCAGCGTCCGAGCGGGTGCCTTTGTTTTCGCAGGTGCTGCGGACCGGCTCGGAGGAGCGAAGCCGCACGCCGGCCAGCAGCCGAGAAGGTGAGGCGGCGGCGGGTGTCGAGGAGCCCGGTGTCGCCCGGTGACTCGGTTCAGCGTTTCCTTCTTGTTTTGCAGGCTCCTTTTGGGCCCTTTGGACTCGGAGGAGCGTTTCAGCTGAGCCGGGATAGGGGCGAGGAGGAGCGTGGGGCAGGGGACTCGCTCCAAGCCCTACAGTTCTTGTGTTTCTCACTGTCTTAGGTGTCACGAGCAATGAGGGTTTGTGACCGCACCTGTGACACGATGCGCCGAACGGAACGCCGAGGAACTTAGGAGGTGGGTGTTGCGGGAGGAGTCGGCGTTTACCCCGCGATACCGTGTGCTGGCACGGCTTAGTGAGCGTGCGTTTTCCCGTGTTACTGTAGATGTTGAAGAGGAACCCGGCGATGCGGGAACATCTCCGTTAGCGCACGTGGCATTTGCTCTGTCGAAGGTGGATTCAGTCCCTCGGCCCTCTGAAAGATAAGTGGAGGCACGGGGGCTGGGAAGGGGCCGGGAATCGCAGGGATGGAGGTAAAGTTCCGATGAGGGAAAGGGCTGTCCAGGAAAAGTCCCCTTTGGGTGGGTAAAGGGCCCAGGGAACTTTACAGCGCGACGCCAGCACGTGCCGGGCAGGGCAGCTCCAGCCTGCGTCTGCGTTGTCGTGTAGTTCGGGAAGCCTGCCTCGCGCCTGTCAGACGATCCCGGGGTCTCGCTGCGCTCCGGGGGCCCAACGGGCCTCTCAGGTGCCATCCCGGGATCCGGAATGCCGGTGCCAATTGGCGTAGAGCCAATCGGGTGCTGGGTTTTTGTATCATCAACCCAAAGCGTGGACGGTTCTTGCATTTGGGATGTTTGTGGTCAGTTGTGATTTATGGTGTCAATCTGGGCTGCATCAGCAGCTCTGCTCTCTACCCCTCCAGTCCCAGGGACTGGCACTTCAAGATGCTGGGAAGAAGTTCTTAGGTCGTGCCGCCGTCTCTGCGTGTGTGTGCGCCCCAGTGCCGCCGTCTCTGCGTGTGTGTGCGCCCCAGTGCCGCCGTCTCTGCGTGTGTGTGCGCCCCAGTGCCGCCGTCTCATAAGGGACCGTGACGTTGGGCTCCTTTTTCCTGGGGTTGCAGAAGAGGCTCCTTGCCTCATCACTGCCTCCCTGCAGGGCATTTGGATTGATGCCGTCTCTGGTTTTGGCGTCGCTGTCGTTGCGGAGCGTTTTAGGTGCCGTTGCGGTCGTGTCGTCCATAGCGTTCTGTGGCGCGTTTGTCTGCGCACGTGCACGTTCGGCTCGGAGCTGCTCTGCCCGGCGGTGTGGAGTCAGGGGCGGGTGGAGTGAGCTCTAGGAGTCCAGGGTTAATCTGTTGACAGATCAAATTGTGTAGGCAAAGGTTGTGCGGTCATCTGGGATGCAGTAGCTGTGGGCAGGGGAGCTGGCAGTCCCTTCCCCAGTGTTTTAGGGACTCAATTAGTGTGTCGGGTGGGATTCCTGAATAGAAAGCAGACCTGTGGAATGGTCAAGCTGTTGATGAGCTTTTAGGTGACTTGTTGAATACCTTGATTTCTGATGCAGAGGGACAACCTGGCACGAAAGAGCGACGGAAGAGCCGAGCAGAGCGCCGTAAGCAGGTGGGTCGGTGCGTGGTGTCAGAGCGAAGATGTGCCTTGTGCCTTTATATTGTGTGCTGGCTCTGCTTAGTGAGCGCGTGTTTTCTTGTGTTATTGCAGATGTTGAGGAGGAACCCGGCGATGCAGGAAGATCTCCATCGGCACATGTGGTGTTTTCCTCTGTTGAAGATGGATTCAGTCTCTTGGCCCTCTGAAAGATAAGTGGAGGCTGGGGGGCTGGGAAGGGTTTGGGAACTGCGGAGAGGGGGGTAAAGTTCTCTTTGGGGCAAGGGTGATCCAGGAACAGTCCCTTTTGGGCAGGTGAAGGATCCAGGGAACTTCACAGTGCGATGCCAGCGTGTCCCGGGCAGGGCAGCTCCAGCCTCGTGTCAGTGTTGTGTTGCAGGTCGGGAGGCTTGCATCGTGCCTGTCAGACGGTCCCGAGGTCTCGTCGCGTTTGAGGCACCCGACAGGGATCCCGGGCGCCATCCCGGGATCCGGAACGCCGGTGCCAATTGGCGTAGCGCCAATCGGGTCCTGGTTTTCTTGTATCAGCAGCTGAAAGCGTCGATGGTTTTTGCATTTTTGGATGTTTCTGCTCAGTTGTGTTTTATGGTGTAGTTCTGGGCTGCATCGGCAGCTCTGCTCTGTACCCCTCCAGTCTAAGGGACTGGCACTTCTTCCCAGCATCTTGAAGTTTTTAAGCAGTGTCAGTGTTGTGTTGTAGGTCGGGAGGCTTGCGTTGTGCCTGTCAGACGATCCCGGGGTCTCATCGCGTTTGAGGGATTTGACAGGGATCCCGGGCACCATCCTGGGATTTTGAACGCCGGAGCCAATTGGCGTAGTGCCAATTGGGTCCCGGTTTTCTTGTATCAGTAGCTGAAAGTGTGAATGGTTTTTGCATTTTGGATGTTTCTGCTCAGTTGTGTTTTATGGTGTAGTTCTGGGCTGCATCGGCAGCTCTGCTCTGTACCCCTCCAGTCTAAGGGACTGGCACTTCTTCCCAGCATCTTGAAGTTTTTAAGTAGCGCCGCCGTCTCCTCTGCGTGTGTGCGCGCCAGTGCCGCCGTCTCCTCTGCGTGTGTGCGCGCCAGTGCCGCCGTCTCCTCTGCGTGTGTGCGCGCCAGTGCCGCCGTCTCCTCTGCGTGTGTGCGCGCCAGTGCCGCCGTCTCCTCTGCGTGTGTGCGCGCCAGTGCCGCCGTCTCCTCTGCGTGTGTGCGCGCCAGTGCCGCCGTCTCATAAGGGGCCGTGGCGTTTGACTCCTTTGTTTTCTGGGGTTGCAGTGGAGGCTCCTCGCCACACCACTGCCTCCCTGCAGGTTCTTTTGATCAATGCCTTTGTGATTGGGAGTTGTTCCCCTCATTGGGTGTTGTTGGTGTTGTTGACATGATGTCGTCTGTAACGTTCTGTGGCGCGTTGGTCTGCGCACGTGCGCATTCGGCTCGGAGCTGCTCTGCCCGGCGGTGTGGAGTCAGGGGCGGGTGGAGTGAGCTCTAGGAGTCCATGGTTAATCTGTTGACGTGTTAAAATGTGTAGCCAGAAGTCATCTGGGACGCAGTAGCTGGGGGCAGGGGAGTCGTAAGTCCTTTTAGTGGTGCTTTGCAGTCGTTACAGAGACCATTGATGACTAGTGTTTTCTGTGGTGTGCTGTTATTTCATAGACAAAGCCTGTTTTAATGAAATCTTTTTGTATTTTTTTTTTTGCAGGTGACCACATTGTCAACACGACTCACTTATAAAAAGGCGTTTTGTTCGGCCATGTAGCCCTCATAATTATGGCCTCTACTCGACGGTAACAGAAGCAGCTACAGACTCCGATCGTCACCCATCCCGTAAGGCGCGCTTTACACGTTCCCGTAGAAATAGGCTTCCGTCGCCGAAAACGCCACGTTCGAGGCCGTCGGGACGCTCCCACGGACCGTAAACCAAATCTATGGCCGCGCAGAGCCGAGTCCGGCGCGAGGTCGGCGCAAAGGATCCGCCAAGAAGCGAGAAGACCGGAGACTCGGCTATCGCTATCGGACCGAATCACAGCGTAGAGGGGTGGGTGAATAGTTTGTAAGGGTATAAATACCCAGGGATTTCTACGCTCGGCTGGGACCTCAGCAGAAGTGGCAGCTCCAGTCAGCCTTCCCGCAGTACCGCTGTATTCGGTTAGTTATTTACATGGATTTTGCCTGGGAGTTTGCCCCAATAGACCGAGGACCTAGACCACGACCCAAGCATCCTCATGCCTCTGGAAGGGAGGTAGAGATGTTGAGGTATAGAGCGATGCAATTCAGAAATTCAGGCTGAGCGATATAAGGAATCAGGTGTGCACATACTATATTTATATATGGCCAAAGGACTGTATCTTAGGCGTTTCGCCTATCCCCTGTGCGTCCGGGAAACCAACCGTAGATCCAGCGCGGGGCTAAGTTCGGATCCAGCCACACCCGGGCTCCCGTCCACAGAGGAGTTTAGAAAGCGAGGGGGTCCAGTCCGATCCAAACCTCACGACTCGACAGAAAGACTTCCCTCTAGCCTTTGGCGTCTCCTGTCCACGTAGAAATCGCTCCGAATCAAGTTTCAGCTGAATTTGCTTGGCCTATTCTGTCCACTTAGTAAGCAATACCGTCCCTCACCATTACATTCCGCCGCAGCGCAAGCCATCTAGCGCCGCTCTCGGTCAGCTGCGCCCCGGTCGATCACCCGAAACCGAGTGACGTCGGGGGGATCACGGGCGTCGTCGGCATTTGGCGATAGAGACGCGGGGCGAGTTTGAGTTCCGGAATCTCAGAGGAACGAGCTCGCGGTAACTGCCACGATCGGGAAGCCGAGCGAGAATAGGTCACCGCGGTCAAGAACTGTATGAAGGATGACAAAGGAAATAAGTGCAAAGCGTGAAGTACCCGTCTCAAGCCAATCGTCAGCAGAGGAAGAAGCGGTCGGCGGGGTAGACGACGCGCAGAGCGTTTGGATAGCGCGAAACTGTAGTTATTTGTCCTTGGAGGTTCAAATTTTTTTCCTTTTCAGGTAAATTCCAAAGTTAAAGAAGAAAAAACTCCAGCCGGGGCATCCATCCCCCCCGACCGGGTTTTTTTTTCCCAGGTCCCGGCCGCTCCGCAAGGCGACATTCGTCACCAAGGTTCGGACGCGGGCGGCCCTCGGGCCGGGGTTTTGCAGGGACCAGGAGTGTAGGAGGGAACCCAGGAGTGCCCCAAAGGACCGAGGAGTTCAGGGGGCACCCAGGAGTGCCCCAAAGGACCCAAGCATTCACGAGGGACCCAAGAGTGCCCCAAAGGATTCAGGAGTTCAAGAGGGGACCCGGGAGTTCAGGAGGGGACCCAAGTGGTTGGGAGGGACCCAAGAGTGCCCCGAGAGTGCCCCAAAGGATCCAGGAGTTCAGGGGGGGACCCAGAAGGACCCCAAATGACCCAAGTGTTCGGGAGGGACCCAAGAATTTGGGAGGGACCCAGGAGGGCCCCAAAGGACCTAGGAGTTCAGGGTGCACCCAGGAGTGCACCAGAGGACTGAAGAGTTCAGGAGAGGACTCAGGAGTTCAGGACGGACCCAAGAGTGCGCCAAAGGATGGAGGAGTTCAGGGGGGGACCCAGGAGTTCGGGGGCGACCCAGGAGTGTGCCAAAGGATGGAGGAGTTCAAGGGGGGACCCAGGAGTGCCCCAAAGGACCCAGGAGTTTAGGAAGGGACCCAGGAGTTTAGGAGGGGACCCAGGAGTACCCCAAAGGACCCAGGAGTTTAGGAGGAGACCCAGGAGTGCCCCAAAGGATCCAGGAGTTTAGGAGGGGACCCAGGGGGGCCCAAAAGGACCCAGGAGTTCAGGAGGGACCCAAGAGTTCAGAAAAGACCCAGGAGTGGAGGAGGAGGGGACCCACCCAGGAGTTCAGGGAGGGACCCAGGAGTGCCCGAAAGGATCCAGAGTTCAAGAGGGACCCAGGAGTGCCCCAAAGGACCCAAGAGTTCGGGAGGGGACCCAGGAGTTCAGGAGTGGACCCACCCAGGAGTTCAGGGCGGGACCCAAGAGCTTAGAAGGGGACCCAAGAGTTCAGGAGGGGAGCCAGGAGTTCCCTAAAGGACCCAAGAGTTCAGGGGGGAACCCAGGAGTTCCCCAAAGGATCCAGAGTTCAGGAGGGACTCAGGAGGTCGGAGGGGATCCAAGAGTTCAGGGCGGGATCCAGGAGTTCACGATTGAACTAAGAGTACAAGAGGGGACCCACCCAGAAGTTCAGGGCGGGACTCACACAGGAGTTCAGGAGGGGACCCAGGAGTGCCCGAAAGGATCCATAGTTCAAGAGGGACCCAGGCGTTCAGGTGCAGACCCACCCAGGAGTTCAGGGCGGGACCCAAGAGTTGAGGAGGGGAGCCAGGAGTGCAGGGGGGACCCAGGAGTTCAGGATTGAATTAAGAGTACAAGAGGGGACCCACCCAGAAGTTCAGGAGGGGACCCAGGAATTCAGAAGGGACTCAGGAATTCAGAACGGGACTCACTCATGAGTTCAGGAGGGGACCCACCAGATCAGGGGGGGACCCAGGAGTGCCCCGAGGGACCCAAGAGTTCAGGGGGGAACCCAGGAGTTCTGAGGGGACCCAGGAGTGCCCCAAAGGACCCAGGAGTTCAGGGCAGGACCTGAGAGCTTAGAAGGGGACCCCAGAGTTCAGGGCGGAACCCAGGAGTTCAGGGGGGACACAGGAATGCCCCAAAGGATCCAGAGTTCGGGAGGGACCCAGGAGTTCAGGGCTGGACCCGGGAGTACAGGATTGAACTAAGAGTACAAGAGGGGACCCACCCAGGAGTTCAGGGCAGGACTCACACAGGAGTTCAGGAGGGGACCCAGGAGTGCCGCAAAGGACCCAGGAGTTCTGAGGGGACCCAGGAGTGCCCCAAAGGACAAGAGTTCAGGAGGGGACCCAAGAGTTCAGAGGGGGGACCCAGGAGGGCCCCAAAGGACCCAGGAGTGCCCCAAGGGACCCAGGGGTTCAGGAGGGACCCAAAAGTGCCCCAAAGGACCCAAGAGTTCAGGAGGGACCCAGGAGTTCAGGAGGGGACTCAGGAGGGTCCCATAGGACCCAGGAGTTTAGGGGGGGACCCAGGAGTTCAGGAGGGGACTCAGGAGGGCCCCAAATGACCCAAGAGTTTGGGAGGGACCTAAGAGTGCCCCAAAGGACCCAGGAGTTTAGGAGGGGACCCAGGGGGGCCCAAAAGGACCCAGGAGTTCAGGAGGGACCCAAGAGTTCAGAAAAGACCCAGGAGTGGAGGAGGAGGGGACCCACCCAGGAGTTCAGGGAGGGACCCAGGAGTGCCCGAAAGGATCCAGAGTTCAAGAGGGACCCAGGAGTGCCCCAAAGGACCCAAGAGTTCGGGAGGGGACCCAGGAGTTCAGGAGTGGACCCACCCAGGAGTTCAGGGCGGGACCCAAGAGCTTAGAAGGGGACCCAAGAGTTCAGGAGGGGAGCCAGGAGTTCCCTAAAGGACCCAAGAGTTCAGGGGGGAACCCAGGAGTTCCCCAAAGGATCCAGAGTTCAGGAGGGACTCAGGAGGTCGGAGGGGATCCAAGAGTTCAGGGCGGGATCCAGGAGTTCACGATTGAACTAAGAGTACAAGAGGGGACCCACCCAGAAGTTCAGGGCGGGACTCACACAGGAGTTCAGGAGGGGACCCAGGAGTGCCCGAAAGGATCCATAGTTCAAGAGGGACCCAGGCGTTCAGGTGCAGACCCACCCAGGAGTTCAGGGCGGGACCCAAGAGTTGAGGAGGGGAGCCAGGAGTGCAGGGGGGACCCAGGAGTTCAGGATTGAATTAAGAGTACAAGAGGGGACCCACCCAGAAGTTCAGGAGGGGACCCAGGAATTCAGAAGGGACTCAGGAATTCAGAACGGGACTCACTCATGAGTTCAGGAGGGGACCCACCAGATCAGGGGGGGACCCAGGAGTGCCCCGAGGGACCCAAGAGTTCAGGGGGGAACCCAGGAGTTCTGAGGGGACCCAGGAGTGCCCCAAAGGACCCAGGAGTTCAGGGCAGGACCTGAGAGCTTAGAAGGGGACCCCAGAGTTCAGGGCGGAACCCAGGAGTTCAGGGGGGACACAGGAATGCCCCAAAGGATCCAGAGTTCGGGAGGGACCCAGGAGTTCAGGGCTGGACCCGGGAGTACAGGATTGAACTAAGAGTACAAGAGGGGACCCACCCAGGAGTTCAGGGCAGGACTCACACAGGAGTTCAGGAGGGGACCCAGGAGTGCCGCAAAGGACCCAGGAGTTCTGAGGGGACCCAGGAGTGCCCCAAAGGACAAGAGTTCAGGAGGGGACCCAAGAGTTCAGAGGGGGGACCCAGGAGGGCCCCAAAGGACCCAGGAGTGCCCCAAGGGACCCAGGGGTTCAGGAGGGACCCAAAAGTGCCCCAAAGGACCCAAGAGTTCAGGAGGGACCCAGGAGTTCAGGAGGGGACTCAGGAGGGTCCCATAGGACCCAGGAGTTTAGGGGGGGACCCAGGAGTTCAGGAGGGGACTCAGGAGGGCCCCAAATGACCCAAGAGTTTGGGAGGGACCTAAGAGTGCCCCAAAGGACCCAGGAGTTCAGGAGCGGACCCACCCAGGAGTTCAGGGCAGGACACGAGAGCTTGGAAGGGGACCCAAGAGTTCAGGAGGGGACCCAGGAGTGCCCCAAAGGATCCAGAGTTCAGGAGGGACCCAGGAGTGTCCCAAAGGACCCAAGAGTTTGGGAGGGACCTAAGAGTGCCCCAAAGGACCCAGGAGTTCAGGGCAGGACCCGAGAGCTTTGAAGGGGACCCAAGAGTTCAGGAGGGGACCCAGGAGTGCTCCAAAGGACCCAGGAGTTCAGGAGGGACCCAAGAGCTTAGAAGGGGACCCAAGAGTGCACCAGAGGAACCAGGAGTTCAGGAGGGGACCCAGGAGTTCTGAGGGGACCCAGAAGCGCCCCAAAGGACCCAAGACTTCCCCAAAGGACCCATGCAGGATTTCAGGGGGGGACCCAAGAGTTCAGGGGGGGGACCAGGAATTCAGGAGGGACCCACCCAGGAGTTCAAGAGGGGGACCTAGGAGTTCAGGGGGGGGCCCAGGAGTGCCCCAAAGGATCCAGAGTTCAGGAGGGACCCAGGAGTTCAGGATTGAACTAAGAGTACAGGGGGGGACCCAGGAGTTCAGGAGGGGACCCAGGAGGGCCCCAAAGGACCCAAGAGTGCCCCAAGGAACCCAAGAGTTCAGGAGGGGACCCAGGAGTGTCCCAAAGGACCCAAGAGTTTGGGAG
The DNA here is from genome assembly GCF_037038585.1 of Patagioenas fasciata. NCBI lineage: Eukaryota > Metazoa > Chordata > Aves > Columbiformes > Columbidae > Patagioenas > Patagioenas fasciata. The sequence continues at coordinate 3,806,322 of NC_092555.1, forward strand.
GGACCTAAGAGTGCCCCAAAGGACCCAGGAGTTCAGGAGCGGACCCACCCAGGAGTTCAGGGCAGGAACCGAGAGCTTGGAAGGGGACCCAAGAGTTCAGGAGGGGAGCCAAGAGTGCCCCAAAGGACCCAAGAGTTCTGAGGGGACCCAGGAGTGCCCCAAGGGACCCAAGAGGTCGGGGGGGACCCAGGAGTGCCCCAAGGGACCCAAGAGTTCAGGGGGGGACCCAGGAGTGCCCCAAGGGACCCAAGAGTTTAGGGGGGGACCCAGGAGTGCCCCAAGGGACCCAAGAGTTTAGGGGGGGACCCAGGAGTGCCCCAAGGGACCCAAGAGTTCAGGGGGGGACCCAGGAGTGCCCCAAGGGACCCAAGAGTTCAGGGGGGGACCCAGGAGTGCCCCAAGGGACCCAAGAGTTCAGGGGGGGACCCAGGAGTGCCTCAAGGGACCCAAGAGTTTAGGGGGGGACCCAGGAGTGCCCCAAGGGACCCAAGAGTTCAGGGGGGGACCCAGAAGTGCCCCAAGGGACCCAAGAGTTCGGGGGGGACCCAGGAGTGCCCCAAGGGACCCAAGAGTTTGGGGGGGACCCAGGAGTTCAGGAGGGGACCCACCCAAGAGTTGAAGGCGGGACCCAGGACTTCAGGAGGGGACCCACCCAAGAGTTCATGGCGGGACCCAGGAGTTCAGGGGGGGACCGAAGAATTCAGAAGGGGACCCAGGAGTTCAGAAGAGGACCCACCCAGGAGTTCAGGGGGGGACCTAGGAGTGCCCCAAAGGACCCAGGAGTTCAGGAGGGACCCAGGAGTTCAGGATTGAACTAAGAGTACAGGGGGGGACCCACCCAGGAGTTCAGGAAGGGACCCAGGAGGGCCCCAAGAGTGCCCCAAAGGACCCAAGAGTTCTGAGGGGACCCAGGAGTGCCCCAAGGGACCCAAGAGTTCAGGAGGGACCCAGGAGTGTCCCAAAGGACCCAAGAGTTTGGGAGGGACCTAAGAGTGCCCCAAAGGACCCAGGAGTTCAGGAGTGGACCCACCCAGGAGTTCAGGGCAGGACCCGAGGCTTTGAAGGGGACCCAAGAGTTCAGGAGGGGAGCCAGGAGTGCCCCAAAGGACTCAAGAGTTGAGGGGGGGACCCAAGAGTTCAGAGGGGACCCAGGAGTGCCCCAAAGGACCCAAGAGTTCTGAGGGGAGCCAGGAGTGCCCCAAAGGACTCAAGAGTTGAGGGGGGGGCCCAAGAGTTCAGAGGGGACCCAGGAGTGCCCCAAAGGACCCAAGAGTTCTGAGGGGACCTAGAAGTGCCCCAAGGGACCCAGGAGTGCCCCAAAGGACCCAAGAGTTCTGAGGGGACCCAGGAGTGCCCCAAGGGACCCAAGAGTTCAGGAGGGGACCGAAGAGTTCAGGAGGGGACCCAGGAGTGCCCCAAGGGACCCAAGAGTTCTGAGGGGACCCAGGAGTGCCCCAAGGGACCCAAGAGTTCAGGGGGGGACCCAAGAGTGCCCCAAGGGACCCAAGAGTTCTGAGGGGACCCAAGAGTGCCCCAAGGGACCCAAGAGTTCAGGGGGGGACCCAGGAGTGCCCCAAGGGACCCAAGAGTTTAGGAGGGGACGCAAGCGTTCGGGAGGGACCCAAGAGTGCCCCAAAGGACCCAAGAGTTTGGGAGGCACCCAAGAGTTCCGGGGGGATCCAAGAGTTCGGGGGGGGACGCAAGAGTTCCCCAAAGGACCCAAGAGTTCAGGGGGGCACCCAGGAGTGCCCCAAAGGACCCAGGAGTGCCCCAAAGGACCCAGAGTTCAGGAGGGACCCAGGAGTTCAGGAGGGGACCCAAGAGCTTAGAAGGGGACCCAAAAGTTCAGGAGGGGACCCAGGAGTGCCCCAAAGGAACCAGGAGTTCAGGGGGGAACCCAGGAGTGCCCCAAAGGACCCAAGAGTTCAGGGGGGGACCCAGGAGTTCAGGAGGGGACTCAGGAGGGTCCCATAGGACCCAGGAGTTTAGGGGGGGACCCAGGAGTTCAGGAGGGGACTCAGGAGGGCCCCAAATGACCCAAGAGTTTGGGAGGGACCTAAGAGTGCCCCAAAGGACCCAGGAGTTCAGGGCAGGACACGAGAGCTTGGAAGGGGACCCAAGAGTTCAGGAGGGGACCCAGGAGTGCCCCAAAGGAACCAGGAGTTTAGGAGGGGACCCAGGAGTACCCCAAAGGACCCAGGAGTTTAGGAGGAGACCCAGGAGTGCCCCAAAGGATCCAGGAGTTTAGGAGGGGACCCAGGGGGGCCCAAAAGGACCCAGGAGTTCAGAAAAGACCCAGGAGTGGAGGAGGAGGGGACCCACCCAGGAGTTCAGGGAGGGACCCGGGAGTGCCCGAAAGGATCCAGAGTTCAAGAGGGACCCAGGAGTGCCCCAAAGGACCCAAGAGTTCGGGAGGGGACCCAATAGTTCAGGAGTGGACCCACCCAGGAGTTCAGGGCGGGACCCAAGAGCTTAGAAGGGGACCCAAGAGTTCAGGAGGGGAGCCAGGAGTTCCCTAAAGGACCCAAGAGTTCAGGAGGGGACCCAGGAGTGCCGCAAAGGACCCAGGAGTTCTGAGGGGACCTAGGAGTGCCCCAAAGGACAAGAGTTCCGGAGGGGACCCAAGAGGGCCCCAAAGGACCCAGGAGTGCCCCAAGGGACCCAGGGGTTCAGGAGGGACCCAAAAGTGCCCCAAAGGACCCAAGAGTTCAGGAGGGACCCAGGAGTTCAGGAGGGGACTCAGGAGGGCCCCAAATGACCCAAGAGTTTGGGAGGGACCTAAGAGTGCCCCAAAGGACCCAGGAGTTCAGGGCAGGATCCGAGAGCTTTGAAGGGGACCCAAAAGTTCAGGAGGGGACCCAGGAGTGCCCCAAAGGATCCAGAGTTCAGGAGGGACCCAGGAGTGTCCCAAAGGACCCAAGAGTTTGGGAGGGACCTAAGAGTGCCCCAAAGGACCCAGGAGTTCAGGGCAGGACACGAGAGCTTTGAAGGGGACCCAAAAGTTCAGGAGGGGACCCAGGAGTGCCCCAAAGGAACCAGGAGTTCGGGGGGGACCTAGGAGTTCAGGAGGGACCCAGGAGTGCCCCAAATGACCCAAGAGTTTGGGAGGGACCTAAGAGTGCCCCAAAGGACGCAGGAGTTCAGGAGCGGACCCACCCAGGAGTTCAGGGCAGGACACGAGAGCTTGGAAGGGGACCCAAGAGTTCAGGAGGGGACCCAGGAGTGCTCCAAAGGACCCAGGAGTTCAGGAGGGACCCAAGAGTGCACCAGAGGAACCAGGAGTTCTGAGGGGACCCAGAAGTGCCCCAAAGGACCCAAGACTTCCCCAAAGGACCCATGCAGGAGTTCAGGGGGGGACCCAAGAGTTCAGGGGGGGGACCAGGAATTCAGGAGTGACCCACCCAGGAGTTCAAGAGGGGGACCTAGGAGTTCAGGGGGGGGCCCAGGAGTGCCCCAAAGGATCCAGAGTTCAGGAGGGACCCAGGAGTGCCCCAAAGGGCCCAAGAGTTTGGGAGGGACCTAAGAGTGCCCCAAAGGACCCAGGAGATCAGGGGGCACCCAGGAGTTCAGGAGGGGACCCCTGAGAGCCCCAAAGGATCCAGAGTTCAGGAGGGACCCAGCAGTGCCCCAAAGGACCCAGGAGTTCGGGAGGGACCCAGGAATTCGGGAGGGGACCCAAGTGTTCAAGAGGGACCCAGCAGTTCAGGAGAGACCGAGCAGTGCCCCAAAGGACCCAGGAGTTCAGGGAGTAACCCACGAGTTCAGGAGGGGACCCAGGAGTTCAAGAGGGGACCCAGGAGTTCAGGGGGTACCGAAGAGTTCAGGAGGGGGACCAGGAGTTCAGGAGGGACCCAGCAGTGCCCCAAAGGACCCACGAGTTCAGGGCGGGACCCAGGAGTTCTGAGGGGACTCAGGAGTTCAGGAGGGGACCCAAGAGTTCAGGGGGGACCTGAGAGCTTAGAAGGGGACCCAAGAGTTCAGGACGGGAGCCAGGAGTTCAGGGGGGGACCCAGCCAGGAGTTCAGGGGGGGACCCAGCCAGGAGTTCAGGGGGGGACCCAGGAGTGCCCCAAAGCACCCAAGAGTTCCGGAGGGACCCAAGAGTTCAGGAGGGGACCCAAGAGTTCAGGAGGGGACCCACCCAGGAGTTCAGGCGGGACCCTGGAGTTCAGGGTGGGACCTGAGAGTTTAGAAGGGGACCCAAGAGTTCAGGAGGCGAGCCAGGAGTTCCAGGGGGACCCAGGAGTGCCCCAAAGCACCCAAGAGTTCAGGAGGGACCCAAGAGGTCAGGGGGGACCCAAGAGGTCAGGAGGGGACCCAAGAGGTCAGGAGGGGACCCAGCAGTGCCCCAAAGGACCCGGGAGTTCAGGGAGTAACCCACGAGTTCAGGGCGGGACCCAGGAGTTCAGGAGGGGACCCAAGAGTTCAGGAGGGGACCCAGGAGTTCAGGAGGGGACCCAGGAGTGCCCCAAAGGACCCAAGAGTTCAGGAGGGACCCACCCAGGAGTTCAGGAGGGGACCCAAGAGTTCAAGAGGGACCCAAGAGTTCAGGGGGGAACCCAGGAGGTCAGGGGGGACCCAGGAATGCCCCAAAGCACCCAAGAGTTCAGGGGGGGACCCACCCAGGAGTTCTGAGGGGACCCAGGAGTGCCCCAAAGGACCCAAGAGTTCAGGAGGGACCCAGGAGTTCAGGGGGGAGCCAGGAGTTCAGGAGGGGACCCAAGAGTGCCCCAAAGGACCCAGGAGTGCCCCAAAGGACCCAGGAGTTCAGGGGGGTATCCAGGAGTTCTGAGGGGACCCAGGAGTACCCCAAAGGACCCCGGAGTTCAGGAGGGACCCACCCAGGAGTTCTGAGGGGACCCAGGAGTTCAGGAGTGGACCCAAGAGTTCAGGGGGGACCCGAGAGCTTAGAAGGAGACCCAAGAGTTCCGGACAGGAGCCAGGAGTTCAGGGGGGGACCCACCCAGGAGTTCAGGGGGGAACCCTGGAGTTCTGAGGGGACCCAGGAGTGCCCCAAAGCACCCAAGAGTTCAGGGGGGGACCCAGGAGTTCAGGGGGGGACCCAGGAACGCTGGGGGGGACCCAGGAACGCTGGGGGGGACCCAGGAACGCTGGGGGGGTACCAGGAGTGCCCCAAAGGACCCACAAAAGAGTTCAGGAGGGGACCCAGGAGTTCAGGAGGAACCCACCCAGGAGTTCAGGGCGGGACCCAGGAGTTCAGGGGGGACCCAGGAGTGCCCCAAAGGACCCAAGAGTTCAGGGGGGTACCCAGGAGTTCTGAGGGGACCCAGGAGTGCCCCAAAGGACCCAAGAGTTCAGGAGGGGACCCAGGAGTTCAGGAGGAGACCCAGGAGGGCCCCAAAGGACCCAAGAGTTAAGGAGGGACCCACCCAGGAGTTCAGGAGGGGGACCCAGGAGTTCGGGAGGGGACCCAGGAGTTCGGGAGGGGACCCAGGAGTGCCCCAAAGGACCCAGGAGTTCAGGGAGTAACCCACGAGTTCAGGAGGGGACCCAGGAGTTCAGGGGGGCCCCCAAGAGCTCAGGGGGGACCAAAGAGTTCAGGAGGGACCCAGCAGTGCCCCAAAGGACCCAGGAGTTCAGGAGGGACCCACCCAGGAGTTCAGGAGGGACTCACCCAGGAGTTCAGGAGGGACTCACCCAGGAGTTCAGGAGGGACTCACCCAGGAGTTCAGGAGGGGACCCAAGAGTTCAGGGGGGACCCCAGAGCTTAGAAGGGGACCCAAGAGTTCAGGACAGGAGCCAGGAGTTCAGGGGGGGACCCATCCAGGAGTTCTGAGGGGACCCAGGAGTGCCCCAAAGGACCCAAGAGTTCAGGAGGGGACCCAAGAGTTCAGGAGGGCACCCAAGAGTTCAGGAGGGGACCCAAAAGTTCAGGAGGGGACCCACAAAAGAGTTCAGGAGGGGAGCCAGCCGGGAGTTCAGGAGGGGACCCAGGAGTGCCCCAAAGGACCCAAGAGTTCCGGAGGGACCCAAGAGTTCAGGAGGGGACTCAAGAGTTCAGGGTGGGACCTGAGAGCTTAGAAGGGGACCCAAGAGTTCAGGAGGGGAGCCAGGAGTTCCGGGGGGACCGAGGAGTGCCCCAAAGCACCCAAGAGTTCAGGAGGGACCCAAGAGTTCAGGAGGGGACCCAGCAGTGCCCCAAAGGACCCGGGAGGTCAGGGGGGAACACAGGAGTTCTGAGGGGACTCAGGAGTTCAGGAGGGGACCCAAGAGTTCAGGGGGGACCCCAGAGCTTAGAAGGGGACCCAAGAGTTCAAGACAGGAGTCAGGAGTTCAGGGGGGACCCAGGAGTTCAGGAGGCGACCCACCCAGGAGTTCAGGGGGGGACCCAGGAGTTCAGGAGGGGACCCACCCAGGAGTTCAGGAGGGGACCCGAGAGTTCAAGAGGGACCCAAGAGTTCAGGAGGGAACCCAGGAGTTCTGAGGGGACCCAGGAGTGCTCCAAAGGACCCAAGAGTTCAGGGGGGGACCCAAGAGTTCAGGAAAGGACCCAAGAGTTCAGGAGGGGACCCAAGAGTTCAGGAGGGGACCCACCCAGGAGTTCAGGGGGGATGCAGGAGTGCCCCAAAGCACCCAAGAGTTCAGGGGGGGACCCAAGAGTTCAGGGGGGAACCCACCCAGGAGTTTAGGAGCAGACCCAGGAGTTCTGAGGGGACTCAGGAGTTCGGGGGGGACCCAGGAGTGCCCCAAGGGACCCAAGAGTTCAGGAGGGGACCCAAGAGTTCAGGAGGGGACCCAGCAGTGCCCCAAAGGACCCGGGAGTTCAGGGGGGAACACAGGAGTTCTGAGGGGACTCAGGAGTTCAGGAGGGGACCCAAGAGTTCAGGGGGGACCCGAGAGCTTAGAAGGGGACCCAAGAGTTCAAGACAGGAGCCAGGAGTTCAGGGGGGGACCCAGGAGTTCAGGAGGGGACCCAAGACCTCAAGAGGGACCCAAGAGTTCAGGGGGGGACCCACCCAGGAGTTATGAGGGGACTCAGGAGTTCAGGAGGGGACCCGAGAGTTCTGAGGGGACCCAGCAGTGCCCCAAAGGACCCAGGAGTTCGGGAGGGACCCAGGAATTTGGGAGGGGACCCAAGTGTTCAAGAGGGGACCCAGGAGTTCAGGAGGGGGGACCCAGGAGTTCAAGAGGGGGGACCCAGGAGTTCAAGAGGGACCCAGCAGTGCCCCAAAGGACCCAGGAGTTCAGGGAGTAACCCACGAGTTCAGGAGGGGACCCAGGAGTTCAGGGGGGCCCCCAAGAGCTCAGGGGGGACCAAAGAGTTCAGGAGGGACGCAGCAGTGCCCCAAAGGACCCAGGAGTTCAGGAGGGACCCACCCAGGAGTTCAGGAGGGACTCAGGAGTTCAGGAGGGGACCCAAGAGTTCAGGGGGGACCCGAGAGCTTAGAAGGGGACCCAAGAGTTCAGGACAGGAGCCAGGAGTTCAGGAGGGACCCACCCAGGAGTTCTGAGGGGACCCAGGAGTGCCCCAAAGGACCCAAGAGTTCAGGAGGGACCCAAGAGTTCAGGAGGGGACCCAGCCAGGGGTTCAGGAGGGGACCCAGCCAGGGGTTCAGGAGGGGACCCAGCCAGGGGTTCAGGAGGGGACCCAGCCAGGGGTTCAGGAGGGGACCCACCCAGGAGTTCAGGGTGGGACCTGAGAGCTTAGAAGGGGACCCAAGAGTTCAGGAGGGGAGCCAGGAGTTCCGGGGAGACCCAGGAGTGCCCCAAAGCACCCAAGAGTTCAAGAGGGACCCAAGAGTTGAGTTCAAGAGGGACCCAAGAGTTGAGTTCAAGAGGGCCCCAAGAGTTGAGTTCAAGAGGGCCCCAAGAGTTGAGTTCAAGAGGGACCCAGGAGTTCGGGAGGGGACCCACCCAGGAGTTCTGAGGGGACCCACCCAGGACTTCTGAGGAGACCCACCCAGGACTTCTGAGGGGACCCAGGAGTTCGGGAGGGGACCCAGCAGTTCGGGAGGGGACCCAAGAGCCTAGAAGGGGACCCAAGAGTTCAGGGCGGGACCCAGGAGTGCCCCAAAGGATCCAGAGTTCAGGAGGGACCCAGGAGTGCCCCAAGGGACCCAAGAGTTCAGGAGGGGACCCAGGAGTGCCCCAAAGGACCCGGGAGTTCAGGGGGGAACACAGGAGTTCAGGAGGGGACCCAAGAGTTCAGGGGGTACCCGAGAGCTTAGAAGGGGACCCAAGAGTTCAAGACAAGAGCCAGGAGTTCAGGGGGGGACCCAGGAATTCAGGAGGGCACCCACCCAGGAGTTCAGGAGGGGATCCAAGAGTTCAAGAGGGAACCCAGGAGTTCTGAGGGGACCCAGGAGTGCTCCAAAGGACCCAAGAGTTCAGGAGGGGACCCAGGAGTTCTGAGGGGACCCAAGAGTGCCCCAAAGCACCCAAGAGTTCAGGAGGGACCCAAGAGTTCAGGGGGGGACCCAGGAGTTCTGAGGGGACTCAGGAGTTCAGGAGGGGACCCGAGAGTTCTGAGGGGACCCAGCAGTGCCCCAAAGGACCCAGGAGTTCGGGAGGGACCCAGGAATTCGGGAGGGGACCCACGTGTTCAAGAGGGGACCCAGGAGTTCAGGAGGGGGGAACCAGGAGTTCAGGAGGGGACCCAAGTGTTCAAGAGGGACCCAGCAGTTCAGGAGGGACCCAGCAGTGCCCCAAAGGACCCAGGAGTTCAGGGAGTAACCCACGAGTTCAAGAGGGGACCCAGGAGTTCAGGGAGTAACCCACGAGTTCAGGAGGGGACCCAGGAGTTCAAGAGGGGACCCAGGAGTTCAGGGGGGCCCCCAAGAGCTCAGGGGGGACCGAAGAGTTCAGGAGGGACCCAGCAGTGCCCCAAAGAACCCAGGAGTTCAGGGGGGTATCCAGGAGTTCTGAGGGGACTCAGGAGTTCAGGAGGGGACCCAAGAGTTCAGGAGGGACCCGAGAGCTTAGAAGGGGACTCAGGAGTTCAGGATGGGAGCCAGGAGTTCAGGTGGGGACCCACCCAGGAGTTCAGGGGGGAACCCAGGAGTTCTGAGGGGACCCAGGAGTTCAGGGGGGGACCCAGCCAGGAGTTCAGGGCGGGACCCAAGAGTTCAGGGGGGACCCAGGAGTGCACCAAAGGACCCAAGAGTTCAGGAGGGGACCCAAGAGTTCAGGAGGGGACCCACTCAGGAGTTTAGGCGGGACCCAGGAGTTCAGGGTGGGACCTGAGAGCTTAGAAGGGGACCCAAGAGTTCAGGAGGCGAGCCAGGAGTTCCGGGGGGACCCAGGAGTGCCCCAAAGCACCCAAGAGTTCAGGAGGGACCCAAGAGTTCAGGAGGGATCCAAGAGTTCAGGGCGGGGCCCGCCCAGGAGTTCAGGGGGGGACCCAGCCAGGAGTTCTGAGGGGACCCAGGAGTTCGGGAGGGGCCCCAAGAATTCAGGGGGGACCCAAGAGTTCAGGGGGGACCCAAGAGCTTAAAAGGGGACCCAAGAGTTCAGGGCGGGACCCAGGAGTGCCCCAAGGGACCCAAGAGTTCAGGAGGGGACCCAGCAGTGCCCCAAAGGACCCGGGAGTTCAGGGGGGAACACAGGAGTTCTGAGGGGACCCAGGAGTTCAGGAGGGGACCCAAGAGTTCAGGACGGGACCCAGGAGTGCCCCAAAGGACCCAGGAGTTCATGGGGGAACCCAGGGGTTCTGAGGGGACCCAGGAGTGCCCCAAAGGACCCAAGAGTTCAGGAGGGGACCCAATAGTTCAGGAGGGGACCCAATAGTTCAGGAGGGGACCCAATAGTTCAGGAGGGGACCCAGGAGTGCTCCAAAGGACCCAAGAGTTCAGGAGGGGACCCAAGAGTTCAGGAGGGGACCCAAGAGTTCAGGAGGGGACCCACCCAGGAGTTCAGGAGGGACCCAAGAGTTCAGGGCTAGACCTGAGAGCTTAGAAGGGGACCAAAGAGTTCAGGAGGGGAGCCAGGAGTTCAGGGGGGACCCAGGAGTGCCCCAAAGCACCCAAGAGTTCAGGAGGGACCCAACAGTTCAGGAGGGATCCAAGAGTTCAGGGCGGGGCCCGCCCAGGAGTTCAGGGGGGGACCCAGCCAGGAGTTCTGAGGGGACCCAGGAGTTCGGGAGGGGCCCCAAGAATTCAGGGGGGACCCAAGAGTTCAGGGGGGACCCAAGAGCTTAAAAGGGGACCCAAGAGTTCAGGGCGGGACCCAGGAGTGCCCCAAGGGACCCAAGAGTTCAGGAGGGGACCCAGCAGTGCCCCAAAGGACCCGGGAGTTCAGGGGGGAACACAGGAGTTCTGAGGGGACCCAGGAGTTCAGGAGGGGACCCAAGAGTTCAGGACGGGACCCAGGAGTGCCCCAAAGGACCCAGGAGTTCATGGGGGAACCCAGGGGTTCTGAGGGGACCCAGGAGTGCCCCAAAGGACCCAAGAGTTCAGGAGGGGACCCAATAGTTCAGGAGGGGACCCAATAGTTCAGGAGGGGACCCAGGAGTGCTCCAAAGGACCCAAGAGTTCAGGAGGGGACCCAAGAGTTCAGGAGGGGACCCAAGAGTTCAGGAGGGGACCCACCCAGGAGTTCAGGAGGGACCCAAGAGTTCAGGGCTAGACCTGAGAGCTTAGAAGGGGACCAAAGAGTTCAGGAGGGGAGCCAGGAGTTCAGGGGGGACCCAGGAGTGCCCCAAAGCACCCAAGAGTTCAGGAGGGACCCAAGAGTTCAGGGGGGGACCCAAGAGTTCAGGGGGGGACCCACCCAGGAGTTTAGGAGGGGACCCAGGAGTTCTGAGGGGACTCAGGAGTTCAGGAGGGGACCCGAGAGTTCTGAGGGGACCCAGCAGTGCCCCAAAGGACCCAGGAGTTCAGGAGGGACCCAGGAGTTCAGGAGGGGACCCAAGAGTGCCCCAAAGGACCCAGGAGTGCCCCAAAGGACCCAGGAGTTCAGGGGGGAACCCAGGAGTTCTGAGGGGACCCAAGAGTGCCCCAAAGGACCCAAGAGTTCAAGAGGGGACCTAAGGGTTCAGGAGGGGACCCTCCCAGGAGTTCATGGGGGAGACCTAGGAGTTCAGGGGGGGACCCAGGAGTACCTTAAAGGATCCAGAGTTCAGGAGGGGACCCAGGAGTTCAGGGCGGGACCCAGGAGTGCCCCAAAGGACCCAAGAGTTCGGGAGGGACCCAAGAGTTCAGGAGGGACCCAGGAGTGCCCCAAAGGATCCAGGAGTTCAGGGGCGGACCCAGGAGTTCAGGAGGTGACCCAAGAGATGAGGAGGGGGACCCAAGAGATGAGGAGGGGGACCCAAGAGATGAGGAGGGGGACCCAAGAGATGAGGAGGGGACCCACCCAGGAGTTCAGGAGGGGACCCAGGAGTTCAGGAGAGGACCAATGAGTTCAGGAGCGACCCAGGAGTGCCCCAAAGGACCCAGGAGTTCAGGGGGGGACCCAGGAGTGCCCCAAGGGACCCAAGATTTCCGGAGGGGACCCAGGCGTTAGGGACGGACCCAAGAGTACGGGAGGGACCCAAGAGTGCCCCAGAGGACCCAGGAGATCAGGGGGCACCCAGGAGTTCAGGAGGTGACCCCGGAGAGCCCCAAAGGATCCAGAGTTCAGGAGGGACCCAGCAGTGCCCCAAAGGACCCAGGAGTTCGGGAGGGACCCAGGAATTCGGGAGGGGACCCAAGTGTTCAAGAGGGACCCAGCAGTGCCCCAAAGGACCCAGGAGTTCAGGGGGGAACCCAGGAGTTCAGGGAGTAACCCACGAGTTCAGGGCGGGACCCAGGAGTTCTGAGGGGACTCAGGAGTTCAGGAGGGGACCCAAGAGTTCAGGGGGGACCCGAGAGCTTAGAAGGGGACCCAAGAGTTCAGGACGGGAGCCAGGAGTTCAGGGGGGGACCTAGCCAGGAGTTCAGGGGGGGACCCTGGAGTGCCTCAAAGGACCCAAGAGTTCCGGAGGGACCCAAGAGTTCAGGAGGGGACCCAAGAGTTCAGGAGGGGACCCAAGAGTTCAGGAGGGGACCCACCCAGGAGTTCAGGCGGGACCCTGGAGTTCAGGGTGGGACCTGAGAGCTTAGAAGGGGACCCAAGAGTTCAGGAGGCGAGCCAGGAGTTCCAGGGGGACCCAGGAGTGCCCCAAAGCACCCAAGAGTTCAGGAGGGACCCACCCAGGAGTTCAGGAGGGACCCAGCCAGGAGTTCAGGGGGGGACCCAGCCAGGAGTTCAGGGGGGGACCCAGCCAGGAGTTCAGGGCGGGACCCAGCCAGGAGTTCAGGGCGGGACCCAGCCAGGAGTCCAGGGCGGGACCCAGCCAGGAGTCCAGGGCGGGACCCAGCCAGGAGTCCAGGGCGGGACCCAGCCAGGAGTCCAGGGCGGGACCCAGCCAGGAGTCCAGGGCGGGACCCAGCCAGGAGTCCAGGGCGGGACCCAGCCAGGAGTCCAGGGCGGGACCCAGCCAGGAGTCCAGGGCGGGACCCAGCCAGGAGTCCAGGGCGGGACCCAGCCAGGAGTCCAGGGCGGGACCCAGCCAGGAGTCCAGGGCGGGACCCAGCCAGGAGTCCAGGGCGGGACCCAGCCAGGAGTCCAGGGCGGGACCCAGCCAGGAGTCCAGGGCGGGACCCAGCCAGGAGTCCAGGGCGGGACCCAGGAGTCCCCCAAAGGACCCAAGAGTTCGTGAGGGGACCCAAGAGTTCGGGAGGGGACCCACCCAGGAGTTCAGGAGGGACCCAGGAGTTCAGGGTGGGACCTGAGAGCTTAGAAGGGGACCCAAGAGTTCAGGAGGCGAGCCAGGAGTTCCGGGGGGACCCAGGAGTGCCCCAAAGCACCCAAGAGTTCAGGAGGGGACCCAAGAGTTCAAGAGGGACCCAAGAGTTCATGGCGGGGCCCAGGAGTTCAGGAGGGACCCAAGAGTTCAGGAGGGACCCAAGAGTTCAGGAGGGACCCAAGAGTTCAGGAGGGACCCAAGAGTTCAGGGCGGGACCCAGGAGTTCAGGGCGGGACCCAGGAGTGCCCCAAGGGACCCAAGAGTTCAGGAGGGTACCCAAGAGTTCAAGAGGGACCCAAGAGTTCAAGAGGGACCCAAGAGTTCAAGAGGGACCCAAGAGTTCAAGAGGGACCCAAGAGTTCAAGGCGGGGCCCAGGAGTTCAGGGGGGACCCACCCAGGAGTTCAGGGCGGGACCCAGGAGTTCTGAGGGGACCCAGGAGTTCGGGAGGGGACCCAGGAGTTCAGGGGGGACCTGAGAGCTTAGAAGGGGACCCAAGAGTTCAGGGCGGGACCCAGGAATGCCCCAAAGGATCCAGAGTTCAGGAGGGACCCAGGAGTTCAGGGGGGGGACCCAGGAGTTCGGGGGGGACCCAGGAGTGCCCCTAGGGACCCAAGAGTTCGGGAGGGGACCCAGCAGTGCCCCTAAGGACCCAGGAGTACAGGGGGGAACACAGGAGTTCTGAGGGGACTCAGGAGTTCAGGAGGGGACCCAAGAGTTCAGGGGGGACCCGAGAGCTTAGAAGGGGACCCAAGAGTTCAGAAGGGGAGCCAGGAGTTCAGGGGGGACCCAGGAGTGCCCCAAAGCACCGAAGAGGTCAGGGGGGGACCCAAGAGTTCAGGGGGGGACCCACCCAGGAGTTTAGGAGCGGACCCAGGAGTTCTGAGGGGACTCAGGAATTCAGGAGGGGACCCGAGAGTTCTGAGGGGACCCAGCAGTGCCCCAAAGGACCCAGGAGTTCAGGGGGGAACCCAGGAGTTCAGGGGGGGACCCAGGAGTGCCCCAAAGGACCCAAGAGATGAGGAGGGACCCAGGAGTTCAGGAGGGGACCCAGGAGTGCCCCAAAGGACCCAGGAGTTCAGGGGGGAACCCAGGAGTTCTGAGGGGACCCAAGAGTGCCCCAAAGGACCCAAGATTTCAAGAGGGGACCTAAGAGTTCTGGAGGGGACCCACCCAGGAGTTCAGGAGGGATCCAGGAGTTCAGGAGGGGACCCCCCAGGAGTTCATGGGGGGGACCTAGGAGTGCCTTAAAGGATCCAGAGTTCAGGAGGGGACCCAGGAGTTCAGGGCGGGACCCAGGAGTGCCCCAAAGGACCCAAGAGTTCAGGAGGGACCCAAGAGTTCAGGAGGGACCCAAGAGTTCAGGAGGGACCCAAGAGTTCAGGAGGGACCCAAGAGTTCAGGAGGGACCCAAGAGTTCAGGAGGGACCCAAGAGTTCAGGAGGGACCCAAGAGTGCCCCAAACGATCCAGGAGTTCAGGGGCGGACCCAGGAGTTCAGGAGGGGAGCCAAGAGATGAGGAGGGACCCACCCAGGAGTTCAGGAGGGGACCCAGGAGTTCAGGAGGGGATCAATGAGTTCAGGAGAGACCCAGGAGTGCCCCAAAGGACCCAGGAGTTCAGGGGGGGACCCAGGAGTTCTGAGGGGACCCAGGAGTGCCCCAAGGGACCCAAGAGTTCAGGAGGGGACCCAGGCGTTCGGGACAGACCCAAGAGTACGGGAGGGACCCAAGAGTGCCCCAAAGGACCCAGGAGTTCAGGGGGGGACCCAAGAGTTCAGGAGGGGACCCAGGAGTTCAGGAGGGGACCCAGGAGAGCCCCAAAGGACCCAAGAGTTCAGTAGGGACCCAAGAGTTCAGAGGGGTCCCAGGAGTTCAGGAGGGACTCAGGAGTGCCCCAAAGGACCCAAGAGTTCAGGAGGGGACCCAGGAGTGCCCCAAAGGACCCAAGAGTTCAGGAGGGGACCCACCCAGCAGTTCAGGGCGGGACCCACCCAGGAGTTGAGGAGGGGACCCAAGACATGAGCAGGGGACCCAAGAGTTCGGGGGGGGACCCACTCAGGAGATCAGGAGGGGACCCAAGAGTTCGGGGGGGGACCCAGGAGTTCAGGGGGGGACCCAGGAGTGCCCCAAAGGATCCAGAGTTCAGGAGGGACCCAGGAGTTCAGGGGGGACCCAGGAGTGCCCCAAAGCACCCAAGAGTTCAGGGGGGGACCCAGGAGTTCAGGGGGGGACCCAGGAACGCAGAGGGGGGGACCAGGAGTGCCCCAAAGGACCCACGAGTTCAGGAGGGGACCCAGGAGTTCAGGAGGAACCCACCCAGGAGTTCAGGGCGGGACCCAGGAGTTCAGGGGGGACCCAGGAGTGCCCCAAAGGACCCAAGAGTTCAGGAGGAGACCCAGGAGGGCCCCAAAGGACCCAAGAGTTAAGGAGGGGACCCACCCAGGAGTTCAGGAGGGGGGACCCAGGAGTTCGGGAGGGGACCCAAGTGTTCAAGAGGGGACCCAGGAGTTCAGGAGGGGACCCAGGAGAGCCCCAAAGGACCCAAGAGTTCAGTAGGGACCCAAGAGTTCAGGAGGGACCCAGGAGTTCAGGGGGGGGACCCAGGAGTTCGGGGGGGACCCAGGAGTGCCCCTAGGGACCCAAGAGTTCAGGAGGGGACCCAGCAGTGCCCCTAAGGACCCAGGAGTACAGGGGGGAACACAGGAGTTCTGAGGGGACTCAGGAGTTCAGGAGGGGACCCAAGAGTTCAGGGGGGACCCGAGAGCTTAGAAGGGGACCCAAGAGTTCAGAAGGGGAGCCAGGAGTTCAGGGGGGACCCAGGAGTGCCCCAAAGCACCGAAGAGGTCAGGGGGGGACCCAAGAGTTCAGGGGGGGACCCAAGAGTTCAGGGGGGGACCCACCCAGGAGTTTAGGTGCGGACCCAGGAGTTCTGAGGGGACTCAGGAGTTCAGGAGGGGACCCGAGAGTTCTGAGGGGACCCAGCAGTGCCCCAAAGGACCCAGGAGTTCAGGGGGGAACCCAGGAGTTCAGGGGGGGACCCAGGAGTGCCCCAAAGGACCCAAGAGATGAGGAGGGACCCAGGAGTTCAGGAGGGGACCCAGGAGTGCCCCAAAGGACCCAGGAGTGCCCCAAAGGACCCAGGAGTTCAGGGGGGAACCCAGGAGTGCCCCAAAGGACCCAAGATTTCAAGAGGGGACCTAAGAGTTCTGGAGGGGACCCACCCAGGAGTTCAGGAGGGATCCAGGAGTTCAGGAGGGGACCCCCCAGGAGTTCATGGGGGGGACCTAGGAGTGCCTTAAAGGATCCAGAGTTCAGGAGGGGACCCAGGAGTTCAGGGCGGGACCCAGGAGTGCCCCAAAGGACCCAAGAGTTCAGGAGGGACCCAAGAGTTCAGGAGGGACCCAAGAGTTCAGGAGGGACCCAAGAGTGCCCCAAACGATCCAGGAGTTCAGGGGCCGACCCAGGAGTTCAGGAGGGGAGCCAAGAGATGAGGAGGGACCCACCCAGGAGTTCAGGAGGGGATCAATGAGTTCAGGAGAGACCCAGGAGTGCCCCAAAGGACCCAGGAGTTCAGGGGGGGACCCAGGAGTTCTGAGGGGACCCAGGAGTGCCCCAAGGGACCCAAGAGTTCAGGAGGGGACCCAGGCGTTCGGGACAGACCCAAGAGTACGGGAGGGACCCAAGAGTGCCCCAAAGGACCCAGGAGTTCAGGGGGGGACCCAAGAGTTCAGGAGGGGACCCAGGAGTTCAGGAGGGGACCCAGGAGAGCCCCAAAGGACCCAAGAGTTCAGTAGGGACCCAAGAGTTCAGAGGGGTCCCAGGAGTTCAGGAGGGACCCAGGAGTACCCCAAAGGACCCAGGAGTTCAGGGGGCACCCAGGAGTTCAGGGGGGTCCTAAGAGTTCAGGAGGGACTCAGGAGTGCCCCAAAGGACCCAAGAGTTCAGGAGGGGACCCAGGAGTGCCCCAAAGGACCCAAGAGTTCAGGAGGGGACCCACCCAGCAGTTCAGGGCGGGACCCACCCAGGAGTTGAGGAGGGGACCCAAGACATGAGCAGGGGACCCAAGAGTTCGGGGGGGGACCCAGGAGTTCAGGGGGGGACCCAGGAGTGCCCCAAAGGATCCAGAGTTCAGGAGGGACCCAGGAGTTCAGGGGGGACCCAGGAGTGCCCCAAAGCACCCAAGAGTTCAGGGGGGGACCCAGGAGTTCAGGGGGGGACCCAGGAACGCAGAGGGGGGGACCAGGAGTGCCCCAAAGGACCCACGAGTTCAGGAGGGGACCCAGGAGTTCAGGAGGAACCCACCCAGGAGTTCAGGGCGGGACCCAGGAGTTCAGGGGGGACCCAGGAGTGCCCCAAAGGACCCAAGAGTTCAGGAGGAGACCCAGGAGGGCCCCAAAGGACCCAAGAGTTAAGGAGGGGACCCACCCAGGAGTTCAGGAGGGGGGACCCAGGAGTTCGGGAGGGGACCCAAGTGTTCAAGAGGGGACCCAGGAGTTCAGGGGGGCCCCCAAGAGCTCAGGGGGGACCAAAGAGTTCAGGAGGGACCCAGCAGTGCCCCAAAGGACCCAGGAGTTCAGGAGGGACCCACCCAGGAGTTCAGGAGGGATTCAGGAGTTCAGGAGGGGACCCAATAGTTCAGGGGGGACCCCAGAGCTTAGAAGGGGACCCAAGAGTTCAGGACAGGAGCCAGGAGTTCAGGGGGGGACCCACCCAGGAGTTTAGGGGGGGACCCACCCAGGAGTTCAGGGGGGGACCCAGGAGTGCCCCAAAGGACCCAAGAGTTCAGGGGGGACCCAGGAGTTCAGGGGGGAGCCAGGAGTTCAGGGGGGGACCCAAGAGTGCCCCAAAGGACCCAGGAGTGCCCCAAAGGACCCAGGAGTTCAGGGGGGTATCCAGGAGTTCTGAGGGGACCCAGGAGTGCCCCAAAGGACCCAGGAGTTCAGGAGGGACCCACCCAGGAGTTCAGGAGGGACCCACCCAGGAGTTCTGAGGGGACCCAGGAGTTCAGGAGGGGACCCAAGAGTTCAGGGAGGACCCAGGAGTTCCCCAAAGGACCCAAGAGTTCGGGAGGGGACCCAAGAGTTCAGGAGGGGACCCACCCAGGAGTTCAGGAGGGACCCAGAAGTTCAGGGTGGGACCTGAGAGCTTAGAAGGGGACCCAAGAGTTCAGGAGGGGAACCAGGAGTTCCGGGGGGACCCAGGAGTGCCCCAAAGCACCCAAGAGTTCAGGAGGGGACCCAAGAGTTCAAGAGGGACCCAAGAGTTCAGGGGGGACCCAAGAGTTCAGGGGGGACCCAAGAGTTCAGGGCGGGACCCAGGAGTGCCCCAAGGGACCCAAGAGTTCAGGAGGGGACCCAAGAGTTCAGGAGGGGACCCAAGAGTTCAAGGCGGGGCCCAGGAGTTCAGGAGGGTCCCAAGAGTTCAGGAGGGTCCCAAGAGTTCAGGAGGGTCCCAAGAGTTCAAGAGGGTCCCAAGAGTTCATGGCGGGGCCCAGGAGTTCAGCGGGGACCCACCCAGGAGTTCAGGGCGGGACCCAGGAGTTCTGAGGGGACCCAGGAGTTCGGGAGGGGACCCAGGAGTTCAGGGGGGACCTGAGAGCTTAGAAGGGGACCCAAGAGTTCAGGGCGGGACCCAGGAGTGCCCCAAAGGATCCAGAGTTCAGGAGGGACCCAGGAGTTCAGGGGGGGGACCCAGGAGTTCGGGGGGGACCCAGGAGTGCCCCAAGGGACCCAAGAGTTCAGGAGGGGACCCAAGAGTTCGGGAGGGGACCCAGCAGTGCCCCTAAGGACCCAGGAGTACAGGGGGGAACACAGGAGTTCTGAGGGGACTCAGGAGTTCAGGAGGGGACCCAAGAGTTCAGGGGGGACCCGAGAGCTTAGAAGGGGACCCAAGAGTTCAGAAGGGGAGCCAGGAGTTCAGGGGGGACCCAGGAGTGCCCCAAAGCACCGAAGAGGTCAGGGGGGGACCCAACAGTTCAGGGGGGACCCACCCAGGAGTTTAGGAGCGGACCCAGGAGTTCTGAGGGGACTCAGGAGTTCAGGAGGGGACCCGAGAGTTCTGAGGGGACCCAGCAGTGCCCCAAAGGACCCAAGAGATGAGGAGGGACCCAGGAGTTCAGGAGGGGACCCAAGAGTGCCCCAAAGGACCCAGGAGTGCCCCAAAGGACCCAGGAGTTCAGGGGGGAACCCAGGAGTTCTGAGGGGACCCAAGAGTGCCCCAAAGGACCCAAGATTTCAAGAGGGGACCTAAGAGTTCTGGAGGGGACCCACCCAGGAGTTCAGGAGGGATCCAGGAGTTCAGGAGGGGACCCCCCCCAGGAGTTCATGGGGGGGACCTAGGAGTACCTTAAAGGATCCAGAGTTCAGGAGGGGACCCAGGAGTTCAGGGTGGGACCCAGGAGTGCCCCAAAGGACCCAAGAGTTCAGGAGGGACCCAAGAGTTCACGAGGGACCCAAGAGTGCCCCAAACGATCCAGGAGTTCAGGGGCGGACCCAGGAGTTCAGGAGGGGAGCCAAGAGATGAGGAGGGACCCACCCAGGAGTTCAGAAGGGGACCCAGGAGTTCAGGAGTGGATCAATGAGTTCAGGAGGGACCCAGGAGTGCCCCAAAGGACCCAGGAGTTCAGGGGGGGACCCAGGAGTTCTGAGGGGACCCAGGAGTGCCCCAAGGGACCCAAGAGTTCAGGAGGGGACCCAGGCGTTCGGGACAGACCCAAGAGTACGGGAGGGACCCAAGAGTGCCTCAAAGGACCCAGGAGTTCAGGGGGGGACCCAGGAGTTCAGGAGGGGACCCAGGAGAGCCCCAAAGGACCCAAGAGTTCAGTAGGGACCCAGGAGTTCAGAGGGGTCCCAGGAGTTCAGGAGGGACCCAGGAGTACCCCAAAGGACCCAGGAGTTCAGGGGGCACCCAGGAGTTCAGGGGGGTCCTAAGAGTTCAGGAGGGACTCAGGAGTGCCCCAAAGGACCCAAGAGTTCAGGAGGGGACCCACCCAGGAGTTGAGGAGGGGACCCAAGAGATGAGCAGGGGACCCAAGAGTTCGGGGGGGACCCACTCAGGAGTTCAGGAGGGGACCCAGGAGTTCACGGGGGGACCCAGGAGTGCCCCAAAGGATCCAGAGTTCAGGAGGGACCCAGGAGTTCAGGAGGGGAGCCAGGAGTTCAGGGCGGGACCCGAGAGCTTAGAAGGGGACTCAAGAGTTCAGGGGGGACCCAGGAGTGCCCCAAAGCACCCAAGAGTTAAGAGGGGACCCAGGAGTTCAGGGGGGGACCCAGGAACGCAGAGGGGGACCCAGGAACGCAGAGGGGGGGACCAGGAGTGCCCCAAAGGACCCACGAGTTCAGGATGGGACCCAGGAGTTCAGGAGGAACCCACCCAGGAGTTCAGGGCGGGACCCAGGAGTTCAGGGGGGACCCAGGAGTGCCCCAAAGGACCCAGGAGTTCAGGGGGGTACCCAGGAGTTTTGAGGGGACCCAGGAGTGCCCCAAAGGACCCAAGAGTTCAGGAGGGGACCCAAGAGTTCAGGAGGAGACCCAAGAGTGCCCCAAAGGACCCAAGAGTTAAGGAGGGGACCCACCCAGCAGTTCAGGAGGGGGGACCCAGGAGTTCGGGAGGGACCCAGGAGTTCGGGAGGGACCCAGCAGAGCCCCAAAGGACCCAGGAGTTCAGGGAGTAACCCACGAGTTCAGGAGGGGACCCAGGAGTTCAGGGGGGCCCCCAAGAGCTCAGGGGGGACCAAAGAGTTCAGGAGGGACCCAGCAGTGCCCCAAAGGACCCAGGAGTTCAGGAGGGACCCACCCAGGAGTTCAGGAGGGACTCAGGAGTTCAGGAGGGGACCCGAGAGCTTAGAAGTGGACCCAAGAGTTCAGGACAGGAGCCAGGAGTTCAGGGGGGCCCCCAAGAGCTCAGGGGGGACCGAAGAGTTCAGGAGGGGGACCAGGAGTTCAGGAGGGACCCAGCAGTGCCCCACAGGACCCAGGAGTTCAGGGGGGACCTAAGAGTTCTGGAGGGGACCCACCCAGGAGTTCAGGAGGGATCCAGGAGTTCAGGAGGGGACCCCCCAGGAGTTCATGGGGGGGACCTAGGAGTGCCTTAAAGGATCCAGAGTTCAGGAGGGGACCCAGGAGTTCAGGGCGGGACCCAGGAGTGGCCCAAAGGACCCAAGAGTTCAGGAGGGACCCAAGAGTTCAGCAGGGACCCAAGAGTTCAGCAGGGACCCAAGAGTTCAGCAGGGACCCAAGAGTTCAGCAGGGACCCAAGAGTTCAGCAGGGACCCAAGAGTTCAGCAGGGACCCAAGAGTGCCCCAAATGATCCAGGAGTTTAGGGGCGGACCCAGGAGTTCAGGAGGGGATCAATGAGTTCAGGAGGGACCCAGGAGTGCCCCAAAGGACCCAGGAGTTCAGGGGGGGACCCAGGAGTTCTGAGGGGACCCAGGAGTTCTGAGGGGACCCAGGAGTGCCCCAAGGGACCCAAGAGTTCAGGAGGGGACCCAGGCGTTCGGGACAGACCCAAGAGTACGGGAGGGACCCAAGAGTGCCTCAAAGGACCCAGGAGTTCAGGGGGGGACCCAGGAGTTCAGGAGGGGACCCAGGAGAGCCCCAAAGGACCCAGGAGTTCAGTAGGGACCCAAGAGTTCAGAGGGATCCCAGGAGTTCAGGAGGGACCCAGGAGTACCCCAAAGGACCCAGGAGTTCAGGGGGGTCCTAAGAGTTCAGGAGGGACTCAGGAGTGCCCCAAAGGACCCAAGAGTTCAGGAGGGGACCCAGGAGTGCCCCAAAGGACCCAAGAGTTCAGGAGGGGACCCACCCAGCAGTTCAGGGCGGGACCCACCCAGGACTTGAGGAGGGGACCCAAGAGATGAGCAGGGGACCCAAGAGTTCGGGGGGGGACCCACTCAGGAGTTCAGGAGGGGACCCAGGAGTTCAGGGGGGGACCCAGGAGTGCCCCAAAGGATCCAGAGTTCAGGAGGGACCCAGGAGTTCAGGAGGGGAGCCAGGAGTTCAGGGCGGGACCCGAGAGCTTAGAAGGGGACTCAAGAGTTCAGGGGGGACCCAGGAGTGCCCCAAAGCACCCAAGAGTTCAGGGGGGGACCCAGGAGTTCAGGGGGGGACCCAGGAACGCAGAGGGGGGGACCAGGAGTGCCCCAAAGGACCCACGAGTTCAGGAGGGGACCCAGGAGTTCAGGAGGAACCCACCCAGGAGTTCAGGGCGGGACCCAGGAGTTCAGGGGGGACCCAGGAGTGCCCCAAAGGACCCAAGAGTTCAGGAGGAGACCCAGGAGGGCCCCAAAGGACCCAAGAGTTAAGGAGGGGACCCACCCAGGAGTTCAGGAGGAGGGACCCAGGAGTTCGGGAGGGGACCCAGGAGTTCGGGAGGGGACCCAGGAGTTCGGGAGGGGACCCAGGAGAGCCCCAAAGGACCCAGGAGTTCAGGGAGTAACCCACGAGTTCAGGAGGGGACCCAAGAGTTCAGGGGGGACCTGAGAGCTTAGAAGGGGACCCAAGAGTTCAAGGCAGGAGCCAGGAGTTCAGGGGGGGACCCAGGAATTCAGGAGGGGACCCACCCAGGAGTTCACGGGGGGACCCAGGAATTCAGGAGGGCACCCACCCAGGAGTTCAGGAGGGGACCCAAGAGTTCAAGAGGGACCCAAGAGTTCAGGAGGGAACCCAGGAGTTCTGAGGGGACCCAGGAGTGCTCCAAAGGACCCAAGAGTTCAGGGGGCGACCCAAGAGTTCAGGGGGCGACCCAAGAGTTCAGGGGGCGACCCAAGAGTTCAGGGGGCGACCCAAGAGTTCAGGGGGGGACCCACCCAGGAGTTCAGGGGGGGACCCAAGAGTTCAGGGCCAGACCTGAGAGCTTAGAAGGGGACCCAAGAGTTCAGGAGGGGAGCCAGGAGTTCAGGGGGGACCCAGGAGTGCCCCAAAGCACCCAAGAGTTCAGGAGGGACCCAAGAGTTCAGGGGGGGACCCAAGAGTTCAGGGGGGGACCCAGCAGTGCCCCAAAGGACCCGGGAGTTCAGGGGGGAACACAGGAGTTCAGGGGGGGATCCAAGAGTTCAAGAGGGACCCAAGAGTTCAGGGGGGGACCCAAGATTTCAGGGGGGGACCCACCCAGGAGTTTAGGAGTGGACCCAGGAGTTCTGAGGGGACTCAGGAGTTCAGGAGGGGACTCGAGAGTTCTGAGGGGACCCAGCAGTGCCCCAAAGGACCCAGGAGTTCGGGAGGGACACAGAAATTCGGGAGGGGACCCAAGTGTTCACGAGGGGACCCAGGAGTTCAGGAGGGGGGACCCAGGAGTTCAGGAGGGGACCCAAGTGTTCAAGAGGGACCCAGCAGTTCAGGAGGGACCCAGCAGTGCCCCAAAGGACCCAGGAGTTCAGGGAGTAACCCACGAGTTCAGGAGGGGACCCAGGAGTTCAGGGGGGCCCCCACGAGCTCAGGGGGGACCAAAGAGTACAGGAGGGACCCAGCAGTGCCCCAAAGGACCTAGGAGTTCAGGAGGGACCCACCCAGGAGTTCAGGAGGGACTCAGGAGTTCAGGAGGGGACCCAATAGTTCAGGGGGGACCCGAGAGCTTAGAAGGGGACCCAAGAGTTCAGGACAGGAGCCAGGAGTTCAGGGGGGGGCCCACCCAGGAGTTCAGGGGGGAACCCAGGAGTTCTGAGGGGACCCAGCAGTGCCCCAAAGCACCCAAGAGTTCAGGAGGGACCCAAGAGTTCAGGAGGGGACCCACCCAGGAGTTCAGGAGGGACCCAGGAGTTCAGGGTGGGACCTGAGAGCTTAGAAGGGGACCCAAGAGTTCAGGAGGCGAGCCAGGAGTTCCGGGGGGACCCAGGAGTGCCCCAAAGCACCCAAGAGTTCAGGAGGGACCCAAGAGTTCAGGAGGGACCCAAGAGTTCAGGAGGGACCCAAGAGTTCAGGAGGGACCCAAGAGTTCATGGCGGGGACCCACCCAGGAGTTCTGAGGGGACCCAGGAGTTCGGGAGGGGACCCAGGAGTTCGGGAGGGGACCCAGGAGTTCGGGAGGGGACCCAGGAGTGCCCCAAAGGATACAGAGTTCAGGAGGGACCCAGGAGTGCCCCAAGGGACCCAAGAGTTCAGGAGGGGACCCAGGAGTGCCCCAAAGGACCCGGGAGTTCAGGGGGGAACACAGGAGTTCTGAGGGGACTCAGGAGTTCAGGGGGGACCCCAGAGCTTAGAAGGGGACCCAAGAGTTCAAGACAAGAGCCAGGAGTTCAGGGGGGGACCCAGGAATTCAGGAGGGCACCCACCCAGGAGTTCAGGAGGGGATCCAAGAGTTCAAGAGGGACCTAAGAGTTCAGGGGGGAACCCAGGAGTTCTGAGGGGACCCAGGAGTGCTGCAAAGGACCCAAGACTTCAGGAGGGGACCCAAGACTTCAGGAGGGGACCCAAGACTTCAGGAGGGGACCCAAGACTTCAGGAGGGGACCCAGGAGTGACCCAAAGCACCCAAGAGTTCAGGAGGGACCCAAGAGTTCAGGGGGGGACCCAAGAGTTCAGGGGGGGACCCAGCCAGGAGTTCAGGAGGGGACCCAGGAGTGCCCCAAAGGACCCAAGAGTTCAGGAGGGACCCAGGAGTTCAGGAGGGACCCAGGAGTTCAGGAGGGACCCAGGAGTTCAGGGCGAGACCTGAGAGCTTAGAAGGGGACCAAAGAGTTCAGGAGGGGACCCAGGAGTTCAGGGGGGACGCAGGAGTCCCCCAAAGCACCCAAGAGTTCAGGGGGGGACCCACCCAGGAGTTTAGGAGCGGACCCAGGTGTTCTGAGGGGACTCAGGAGTTCAGGAGGGGACCCAGCAGTGCCCCAAAGGACCCAGGAGTTCAGGGGGGGACCCAGGAGTTCAGGGGGGGACCCAGGAGTTCAGGGGGGGACCCAGGAGTTCAGGGGGGGACCCAGGAGTGCCCCAAAGGACCCAAGAGTTCAGGAGGGGACCCAGGAGTTCAGGAGGGGACCCAGGAGTGCCCCAAAGGACCCAGCAGTGCCCCAAAGGACCCAGGAGTTCAGGGGGGAACCCAGGAGTTCTGAGGGGACCCAAGAGTGCCCCAAAGGACCCAAGATTTCAAGAGGGGACCTAAGAGTTCTGGAGGGGACCCAGGAGTTCAGGAGGGATCCAGGAGTTCAGGAGGGGACCCACCCAGGAGTTCATGGGGGGGACCTAGGAGTGCCTTAAAGGATCCAGAGTTCAGGAGGGGACCCAGGAGTTCAGGGCGGGACCCAGGAGTGCCCCAAAGGACCCAAGAGTTCGGGAGGGACCCAAGAGTTCAGGAGGGGGACCCAAGAGATGAGGAGGGGGACCCAAGAGATGAGGAGGGACCCACCCAGGAGTTCAGGAGGGGACCCAGGAGTTCAGGAGGGGACCCAGGAGTGCCCCAAAGGACCCAGGAGTTCAGGGGGGGACCCAGGAGTTCTGAGGGGACCCAGGAGTTCTGAGGGGATAACCCAGGAGTTCTGAGGGGACCTAGGAGTTCGGGAGGGACCCAAGCATCCGGCTGCCCCTCCCCTGCAGGTTCTGGACTTGTCACTCAACGAGGTCACAACTCTGCAGGGTTTCCCACCCCTCCCCCACCTGGAGGAACTGGATCTCCATGGAAACCGTGAGAACCAAGGGGCCACTGGAGGGACTGTGAGGCACTGAGGGGTCAGTGGGGGTCAATGGGGATCAGTGCGACGGGATCAAAGAGAACTGGGGTGAACTGGCGTGAACTGTGGTGAACTGGGGGTGCTGGGGTCAGGCTCTGATTGGTTCTTCCCTTTGACTCTGACCTTAGCGATTGGCGACGCCTCCGCCCTCACCCCATTGGCCGCCTGCCCCCAGCTGCGCCGCATCCGATTGGCCGACACGCCCTTGGCCGCCGCCCCCGATCGCTGCGCCCGCCTGGCCGAGCTCCTCCCGCAGGTGACCATCGCTCTCAGCTGATTCGTCGGTGCCTCTGAAGACTCCGCCCAGTCCCGCGCAACCCACCTTAAAGCACGGGGGTGGGGGGGGGGCAATAAATAAAGTGATGTTACCACAATGCGAGTCCGTTTGTGTGACCCCAGCCTCGCCTGGTTCTGAGCGCGTCTGTCAGACGGCTGCTTTGCTCTTACGAGTTCACTGCTGTGCGATTGTGATGGCGAAGGACTGGAATTATTCATTTAATTAATTATTAACTAATTGATTAATTAATTAATAATTCCAGTCCTCCCCTAGAGCTTCCACAGCCCTACTGCTGCACCAGACTTGTAGGTATTTTGTGTGGAAAAAGAAGAAAAAACTAAATTACACGTTCCGATCCATTACATGACATTGCCGTACCCCTAGGAAATACTCAAACAATAAACAGCCAAACACACACGAAACAAATGAGACCCTGATTATGGAAATTAAACCCGATTATGAAAACTACCTCATTAAATATGCAAATGAGGTAAACACACCTCCCCCCCGGCCACTTCACACCGGGTTAGGGTTTAGGGTTAGGATTTTAGCTATCATCCCAAAGTTCAAGTTAAAGTTTTGAGTCACTAATGCTCATAACAGTCTTTCCAGGTTTTAATTGCTTCACCGTAGTAATTACCAGTTTACAGGTGGTTACAAGGCCGAGAATATATTTTTCACTGCGACTGATCGCCTTCCACAACACAGTTCCCACTTTTTCCCAGGTCTCTATTTCAAAAACTCCTAACAGTTCAGCAGGAAACCCACTGCCTCTGCACCAAATGAACAGTGTTTTGAGGTTACTCTCCTCATACTTCACCCCTCTCTTAGAGAGAATATGCGGGAGAACCCCCCAGTATTTCTTCTTCTTCTTTAAAAATATTCTGCCCCATCTCCTCTCGCTCCTCTTTGGGCGTCCGTTGCGACGATATCGGATCCTTCATCCCTCCTCTGTCACTCCGTAGCCATCAATCGGGAGTCACGCAGCCCGCAGCCCGCGTCCCGGTCCCGGTCCAGCCGAGCCGTTCCAGCTGGGGCTCGCTCCCCGCAGCGGTCGCGTGCCTTCCGTAAATTCTCCTTAGGGATCACGTCGGGGTCACCGCCCGCGAGGGCGCAAACTCACGGACTCCACGCAACTCAACACGAGTTCAAGCGAAGCCATTTATTGCGGAGACAAGCCTCCTTGTATATGCAGTTATTTCCCGATAAGCGTCCACGTTCCAAACACGCGTCGGCTGATCGGATATCGTCCACGTTCGGGTCTTGTTATTATAGAATTACCTCACCCTCATAACAGGTGGTGTTTTTCAGCCTTCGCGCCGGCCTCGGAGTCGCTTTGTCTAGGTCAGAAATAAATCTCTACCTAACAGAAACCCATCCGCACAACAACCTTAAGAACATCCCTTAAATCTCCCACAGGTGCTGTCATTTCTAGTTAGGGTCCAGGTGATTTTATAAGGGTGGTGGGCGGGGCCTGGGACGATCGACCCCTCCCCTCGGCAGCTTTTGAGCCGTTTAATCTACGTGGGCAGACGTCTTTGGAGAAGCGGAGGTGTCTGTTCGAGGTACGAGCTTCAGGAGCAGCCAAGGTTCAGTAGCAGCTGTAGTAGAAAGGTTGTTTGTCATTATGTTTCATTCATTGATTCGGTTCCAGCTGCTTTGCATTTTCCGAAAATTCCTGACTACGAT